>NC_049169.1:109736502-109881164 GCF_009769625.2 Cygnus olor
GGAAGAGTTGGGAGGAAATGGAAGTTGAGGTGCTGAGAGATGGTTGCACTGAGCCCTTAGCAAATGACTAAACTCACCTAATCACATGAGGAAAAATCAGCTGACCTCCAAACCTCAGCGAAAATTGGTTCATCCAGGAACAGTAATTAAAGTGCATTTGATACAACTGTCTAAAACAGCGGTGCAATTATACTATCTTTTCTAAAATGCAAATCTTACTTAGAGTCACTACATATGCCTAAATTATTGGGGTGGTTGTTGTTGTTGTCTCATTTTGTAGAGCTGATAACTTTTCCTCAGTCATCTAGGGAAACTAGAGGATTTCACTTAAAATTCCTTTGTAACCTTCCCTGTTGTTTTGTATTAATTCATATCTCAATTTAATCTAATTTTCTCTGTCTTTCCCCTTCCTATTCAGTGTTCTTATAGGCACTGCACCCTGAAACTAGTTTATATCCAGAACACAACCTATAAATCTATTCTACAGGCACAATTCCATACTCCCTATGATGCAGAGTTTCTGGAGAGAGGTGAGCTATCTCTGATGGACTCAGCACTTCACAGGGGTAAGTTCCACACAGGTTTTCTTTCTGTTTCTGTGGCATTTCTTTCCATTCGGTGGCATCTAATGCCCCTCTTGCAATGGTAAAGGGCTCGGGAAACCAACATGTTTTCTGAATTCAGTACTAGTGTTAAGCACTTCAGGGTTCATTTCTGCAATGCTAAATGCCTCTAAGTATATCTCTACATCTGCCCTTTACTGTCTTGTTGAAATCCCTATATGAAAAAAAAAAATCTATTGAACTGATTTTATTTTGGCAAAAGATGATGATGGATTGATATGAAATATCATATAAGAGGTAGATAATTGTTATCTCAGGTGTAGAGCCACAATTAGATATTAACGGAGAGGTCACAGTGTAGGTAAAAAATATAAATGAATATGTATTAGCTAAAAAAAAATGTTAAGGAAAGTGTGTGTGCTTTTCTTTCCTCAATCTTCTTAGATTTATTGGAAAGCCTATTGTAAAGGGAGTTTATTTTGTTATAATCAGTAGTGAAATTAATGCTATCAAGCATCATTTTAGGTACTTAGTTAGCATCATTTGCTATGTAAAGAATGATTTGGAGTCCATTAGAATGATCTGAATAGTTGGAAGATATAAACAGAACAAGACAATGCCACTTCACCTTTAAAAGGTTTTAATTAACTTTCTACAACATAATATAATAAGTAAAGTGAAAATGAAAGTTAATGGAAATATTTTATTCTCTTGAAACTTTGTAGAGATCTTACCTCTTACTCATTACAAAAGATGATTATTGGGTTTAAAGTAATATTTCAAAGAAATGGGTATGGGAATTGTGTTTGTGTGAAGAAGTGTGAAGAACGACAAGGCAGGCATGTGAGGCTAAAATACCTGTCTGAACATGTTCAGATCACAGTGGTTTAACAGTTCTTTTCCAGAATTTGAAATGCATGTAAACATAGGGCAAAACAGGAACTGATGAATATGTTATTAAGTCTATTAAGTCTATGCATTGTACTTACCTCAGTCTATATGCATGTTGCATTCCTCCTTGGCTGTGAAAGTTGTAATAAGACAGAATATTGTACAAATATTTGAATCTCTGCACTAAGTCTCCTCCCACCTTTTCTTCATGTACAAAGGTGACCAAGGTCTCACATTGTCAGGGGAGTATAAATTTTTATGCATAAAGACAGAAAATTAAATCCGGTCTGAGCAGAATTAAGTTTCATTGCTGCTTGCTAGTCACAGACAGTATGGATAGCATGCAAAAAGGGTTCAAAAGATGGATAATGTGTAGACACATGCTTATATATTGTATATAATATTGTACATGTTGTACATATTGTATATCTATTGTACATGTATATATATTAAGATCTGGAATTCATTGACTTTTACCTCAAAAATATCTTCACATTAGTAAAGGCTTTCTATTCTAAATTCTTGCAGAGAAGGAATGCTTTAAAGCATGGCTCTGACTCACACTCTCCTAAGACAGAGCTGCTGATAGCATAAGGTATCATTGCCTCCTCAAGACTTAGCAGGCCTGTCAAGATCCAGACAAGGATGTGATGAGTTCTGCCGCTCCAGGTCTGGCTGTATTGGCACAGAACACTGTCCTGACCATGTGTGTCCAGCCAGGCAAAGCCAGGTTTTCTTTTCGTTCATGCTGTATGTTCACCTGGAAAACAGCTCTAATCCAACCTGTTCAAATCGCATGAGGGATTCCACCATCTACATTTTACTTCCTATCTGACACTTTTACATCCTCATGTGTTAGTGCAAACCCATCCTCATCCGTGGTGTAAATGAAGCATTCTCCAGCAGAAGAGCTTAGGGGGTAGAAGTGCCTTAAATAAACACAAGAAGAATCTGTCTGGAGTAACTGAACTATGCAGTTACAGAAGCACTCAGGACTTTTTCTCCATCTCAGCAGTTGCCTTCCTAAAACTGAGTTAGGAGAAGCTCTGATTCTATAAGGAGTTTTTAGATGATCAGCTTAGTGTTATCAAATGTATAAATTTATACAAAACAAAGAACGCTGCAATAGCCCTATTGATCATAGTTTGGTCTGATACTAATTCGACTGAAGCAGCACGTTTGTGATGTATGTGCATACCTCTTGCAGAGAAGCCGTGTTTCCAGGATCAACTCTCACCTGGCACAAGAGCAGAGTAGGGAAGATTATTTGAACTGTGATATTGCCTCATCCACAAACTTGATATGTTAACAGGAATTATCTTGTTAGAGGAGCAGGACAAAGTCATAAATCTTGCCTTGGAGAACAAACTACGTGCCTGAGGAAGACTTTGTGACCTATCGTTCTGCCCTTAGGGATCCCATGTTTGGTCAAAACATCTACTCTGAACAGATGCCTGCATGTTATAGTATTTTTCCCCACCCTGTTTCTTGAACCTTTTGATAGACTTTTTTTTTTTTTTTTTTAACAAAAGATTTTAGGATGGAAAGGATGAGGGAGGGTATATATATTTTTTTTTTTTTTTATAAATTTGTAAATTCAGAGCAGCTTTAATTTCAATGCATTTGACAAAGAAGCTATGTTCCAGTAAATATAATAGTAAATATAATACACAACTTGAAAAAGTCAGTGTTTCTTTTCCCCAGGTGTAATGAGCCTTTTTTTTTCTCTTTTTTTTTTCTTTCCCCACAGTTTATGTGAATTAACATAATACACACTTCTGGAGCTGCTAATCCATGTTTGATTGCCAGGTCTGAACAAGTATATTGCTGTGGAATTCAAGTGTCCGATGTTTATGAGCGAACTACATATATCTTTTTAAGCTGTAATTTCTCACAAGAATTCTTACATGTTGGTGTGCAATAAAGAAGTTTCTGCACTGAATTTTCCTACTCCCCACCTTTAATCCATTAAAACCCAGTGGCAGTCATTACATATGCACATCAGATACTGTAGTGAATAAAATTTAAATCTCCTAAATGCTTTCCTCTTCTGTCTTAAATTTGAATGACAAATAATCACTGCACACTCAAGCAGTTAGACTGCATGATAAGTCTGGAAATTACAGAAAAAAATATGACAGGTTTCTTCTGCTGCTTTTGCTCTTTATGATCAGATTATTCTAAGTTGTCAAACTGCTATGTTAACATATGGCAGATTCTTTTAACACATTTTTCTGTAAAGTAATCGCCTCCCAAATTACAATACTTATACATGGTTATAAAGAAGTTTCTGCTTAAGTTTCTGAATCTTGGTAAAAGTTGTGCTTTTATATTAACAAACTCTCTCAGTTCAGTACCTACCATTCACCTAATATTTCCTACCACAGAAAAGATGAAACTACAGTTCTATCATCATCCATTAACCAAGCTACCTTTCTCATTTGTAATGCTTTCTAATATTGTTGAAGAAGAAAATATTACCCTTTGCCAGTGAACTCCCAAAGTTTATTCTGCTATAAACAATATTTAAAAATTGGAAAATTCCCACTTCTTTTTTATTATTTATTTATTTATATTTTTTAGTATGAGAATTCATAAAGTATGGCTGAGTAAGCTCTAGTTTCCCAGTTAAGCTCCGATCTTGCACCACCTCATTTACTTCTACATAGGCCAAGTGATGTCAGTGGGAAACAGACCAAACACAAGAGTTGTTCTTTATAAATTCTAATCTGGGATTGAAGCTGCTATTTTACTTATAGTTTTAAAAATTTGCATATACTATTTTTCCACTCCAGTGTAAGTAAGAACTCAATCACAATGCATAAAACAAACTTGAAGCTTGAAATGTAGAACCTTCCATGCACTATAGACCTGTTGAGACTGACATAAGAATATGTCAACTATTAATTTCTGCCTCTAATTCTACCCTTCCTTCTGCCCCAATTTCATTTTATTATGTATTTTAATAGAGTATTTCATTTTGAATTTTGGAGACTCTGTTGGTTAAATATATTTCTGTTGGCTTATTCCAATATGTGTTTCATTACAAATGCTGACGTTATATAAAGTATGAGAAACAAAAAATACTGTAAAAAAATTATTGATATTTACATTACTTCTAATCCTTTAGAATTTGCTGTCTTCTTGACTAGTCACATGCTGCACAGATGCTTCTTTCTCTTCCATAATTGGACATGGTCAGTCCACATTCTGACAATAATACTCTAAAGGGGATTAAGAAAACTCAACCTGTTTTAAGAAGTTTTGCTCTGACATACATGCATAGTGTATTTGTTCCATACACTCACAGCCATAACTGGCCAAAGCAGTCAAAGAATCTCTTTAATAGATCTTTTATGATCTACCTATATGAATTTTAATGGAAGTTTTGTTCATTTGTTTGTTTTTAAGAATAATCATGCATAAGAACTCATATTTAATTTATATTATAATTATATATATTTCTATAGAAATACAACATTGTTGATATTAATAGAGGCTTCTATATCTGTAATTTTAACTGTAAGGGTCTCAATCCTAGCACTAGTAAGGGGCTCTGTGTGGAAGTAGAAGACAAAATGAAGAAGACAAAAAAAATAGGTAAAGTACAAAAAATATATGTTATTTGTAATCTAAGTATTATCAGATGCTTATGCCTAATGAGTACAAATTCATCTTTATTTAGTAGACTTACCTATGGCATTTATCCACTGCTGAGAGTCTGACTATGGTACTGCTGCACTCTTCTATCATGGAACTCAATTAAATCCAAAATCCATACAAGAAGACATTCTCAAGTTTCATTTTATATCAACTTATCATTACAGAATTTGCTTAAACAAAGCAAGCTGAAGTTCTGAGTTCTGCTCAACTACAAGATACCTCATTAGCCCAATGAGAAAGGATTGGAAGAAGAGACCAGACCACTGGCAATGTGTGCAGTTAGCTATTATATCATGTTGCCATGCTTGCAGAGCAGCTGAGAGTAAGATAAAAGCTGCTGGTAAAATGGATGAGGTGAACTAAATGTCCATAGAAGGCAGATATAATCCTTCACCTCTGTGACTGTGATAGACCTAATATGGACCATAAATCATGTGTATGAGATACATTCATAAGGGAAATCCTTTGTTGATGAATCTAATAGATGGATTAATTAGCAGCAAGTGAACTGGTGAGGTGAATGAAATGCCTCTAAAAAAAAAGTTACAAATCAGTGATAGAGTAACCCTTTGAACTGCTGTTCTCCTTATAATAGAGAACAGCTGCTCCTGCCAAGGATCAAAAAGTAGTTTGCTGTCATATTAAACAATGTCAAGACATAGTTGCAGTTCAGAGTAAGATGAATGGCAGGTGCTGAAAAGGTAGAGATTTGCCATAAACAATGGGTTTTAATAGCATTCTTTGTTCAAAGGTGAAGTAAAGAGGAAGAGTTAAATGTTGACAGAAAGCAGGGAACAGTCTCCTAAAGTTTATTTTGTGTGGTATCTCTCAGAGTCTCATCAGAAATTATGAGTACTAACAGTAAGGCTCCTTATACACATGTAACATTGAAAAACTTGCAGACATAAAGGTTCTACCTATACACATAGCACTAGAGGATATAAACACGGTTACTTAATGGATTCTGTGTCCTCCACATGCTGGTGCTGTAAAGAAATACAGACTGAAAATTGAGACTGGAACTAAGTAGATTAAGTGATTCTCATGTGATAGATGACATCTGTGCATATGGCAAGAACTAATGTTTTCAGGAGCCAGTTTCAGAGAAGGAACAAGTACACTTTTGATCTCATATTATCTTCTGTGGATAGTTGCCCCAGAACAGTGTCCTAGATGAGGCAGTGGACTGACAGTGGACAACAGGAGGAGTGTGACACAACATAAGGTCCATGCCATTGGTTTACACCTCAGCATCATGAGCAGCTTCACCCATTTGCACCTCACTGACCACCCACATTGCGTGCATGCCATGACTCCATCAGAGGTGTTGGTATAAGCATCCATTCCCAGCACCATCCCTCAGCTTCTGACATGCATCTGACATAAAGAGAGACCAATTGCCCCCTGCTGGTTGATGTTGATGTATTTGAGGACAAGTATATGACTTCCACCTCAGGGTCATTTCATCCTATGAGATGTTGTAGTGGTTTTACTTGGGTGGGCAGCCAAGCTCCACCACAGCCACTCTCTCACTCCCCCTCCTCAAAGGGAAAGGGGGAGAAAATACAATGCAAAGGGCTCAAGGTTTGAGATAAGGATGGGGAGATTGCATAACAATTATTGTGACGGGCAAAACAGACTCAGAGTAGAAAGATTAGTAGCCTATTACTAACAAGCTAGAGAAGTGAAAAACAAAGGAAAGAAAACAAAAACACCTTCTCCCCATCCACCCTCTTCCACCTTCTCCTGAGCAGCGCAAGGGAATAGGAAATGGGGGTTGTGGTCAGTCTATAGCATTTTGTCTCCACCACTCCTTCTTAGTCAGTATTTTTTAAGAAAAAAAATATGAACTAAAAAATTTCCTACTTGATAACATCCCACAAAAACTAATTGTATTGTTCAGCTAAATAAAAATAAAAATACTTAGATTGGTGGTCCAACATTCTCTCTCTCTACAATAAGTTAAAAGATAAGTTTCATAAGGATCGTATATAGAGCTCATTTATACTGTGAAGAGTCTTCAGGAATTCATCTGATTTGCACCACCATTGTCAATCCTACAATTTGAGCCTAACATTTTAAACCATGTGTTAAGAATCCTTGGATCAGCATTGTTGCCATAGGCTAGTCTTAATAGTCATATATAGGAGTATACATCCAGTATAGGATGTTAGCTTATTAGTTAAATCTTTCAACTTCAGTTCAAGTTATTTCAGTGAAAAAATAAATAAAAATAACAGCAGTGGGGGGATTTTACTGTAGCTAACAAAAATAACAGCAGTTTTCCTTCAAAGGAAAAAATATTGGAGCTTTGCCTTAAGAAAGCCAGTTGTACCCACTATAGACACTGCAGCTGCATTACTAGGAAATTGCTCATGGGAGGCTGGAACAGCATGGAAATCAGTATTCATTCTTTTGATGAATGTAAGCCTGATCACAAAAGATATCTGATGTTCAAACCTCCTCCAAAAAAGCAAAAAATCCAAGAACAAAAGTTTTCCACATCACTTCATCCATATGTTTGTGAGTATATATATATGTGCACACATATATTTCCCTTATTTTCTGTGAATATAAACAAAGTTTAAAAGATAAAATGACTTGTCTGCATTCATGTCATGAGTCACTATCAGAAAGAGGATTATTACATGAGATGTCCACACTTCTGGGCTTCTACACTGAATGCCAGTAGGACTTCGGTCTGTCACCTTAGAACAAATTCAATCCGTCTCCAGTGACTTGCTTGGAGTTCTGTGCGTTGTACAAATACAGATGACAAGAATCAGTATCCTGTATTCCCCCATCTACCTGCATGTTTATATTCTGTATTTTCACTCTTAAAAGTCAGGGGTTTCTGGAAACTGCCAACACTTAACAGCAACATTTTGATAAAGAGCTGTATGTTATTCCTTTAAATCAGTGCAATAAATAAAGACTTGATTGATAACTACTCAGCAGGAAATTAAAAAAAAAAAAAAAAAGTATATAAGAATGTCTTCTAAATAAAGGAAAATATACATTTTAAATATAAAGGAATAGGAAGCGTACTGACTGCTTCCAAGTTTTGATGTCTAAGCTGATGCCTTCTTATGTGTAACAGCTATATCCTTCATGATTTAGAGAGACTAGCTTTGGAGAAAGTTTTCAGTATGCTTAAAGAGTGGCACTCTCTGAGCTGGGAAATTGTATGTCTGTTGTATTTTCCAGGCTAAATATTTTTTCAAAACTAGAGGAAAATCTACTGTAGCCTCTCTTTTCAAAATGCTCTGTTCATAAGTAAACTCTATCCAGTCTCATTTCTCTCTCTCTTAAAAGTACGCAAATTCTGCCATCTTTACTTAGGATAAAGTGCAGCTTACTTCATTAATAGTGCCAGTTAGTTTCCATAGAGTCAGATACAATACAAGTAAGACAGATTATATTGCCTGTCCTCAGCTGCACTTTCTTCTTCAACATTTTTTCCTCTTTTTAAATGCAAGGTGTGAATGCAAAACAATTGCTGAATGGGCTATTTTGTATCCTAACAAAATATAACTAGTGACAGTTGAGTTTTATGGTATAAAAGGAAAATAAATAAAAGAAGCATGCAATACTTGGAATGGAAGGGACTATAGAGAGACAGAGAAAGGAAATTACCCTTTTGGGATCTACCAAGTGGACTGTTTCACTATAAGTATTTCATAATATTACTGGGGAGAAAGAAAATTTCATTCTTCCAGACGTTTTACTGGCATCTTATCTTTCCAGTGAAATTTTAATAACAAATGTAGTTCCTTCAGTATGCTCCAGACAATTCCAAGGACACCTCATTTTTATTTTGAATGTAAGTGTGTTTTAACGAGATTTTTAATATAACTCCTTATGGGAAACAGCGAGGAAGAACAGTTCAGATTGTAAATTTAAATTATTGTCTCATCATCAACTTTGATGCAATGACAACAATTTACATCAGCTGATATTTGCATCTGTGTTATTTATTATTCCATTCTATGTGGTTGGGAAAAGGGAATACTTCCCAATTGACTGATTTTTTTAGTAGCCTCCCTTGTATATATTTTTTTCTAGGTTTCCAAAAATCTTCAGATTTAGCTGCCAAAAATTGAAGCCAAGCTGAAATTATAATCAGCCACTGTTCCAAGTCTAGCTCCATTTCAATGTCGCCTTAAGAAAAGATAAATAAAACAACTAAAAACAGAGCTGAGATGACTAAGATGAAGGATTAAGAGCAAGAGTGCCAACCATGGATATCAACCGTAACAATATTTAGACATAAATTAGAGACTTCTCTCACTTCTACCCGGTTAAAAAGTAGTCAGTGTTTTCTGAAATGCTCATTTGATGCTGTGATGAAACAGTTATATAAACACTGATGATAACTGAGCAGTTAGAAGTGCAAAAATGTTACCAATACAATAAGATTTCTGAAATATTTTTGAAGTTTATTGTACAGTCACACTGGTTACAGGATCTTACTTTTGTCTCTGCCACATATGACACTCCTACCATCCATTCCATCTCAAGTTCCACTGTGTCATTTATACAGGTGGTAGTTAGTCATAACAAATAATTAATCATGAAGATTTTTACTCCCAATATATTTTTTTTCTAATTTCCCTTATGCACAATGGAGCTAAGTTAAAACAAACTAAACAACCTCCATTAACATTATATATGCTGAAGACTAGTCAGTGTTCATAAAGAAACACTCAAGTTCAAACACGGATGCCTGTTTTCAATGTGTTGTTAGTATGTTGTCATTTAGAGATCTTCTTGCCTCCAAACAGCAAGAGTCAAGTTTCTGCTGGATTTGTTAATAAATATATTGAATACTAACAAGGTAAAAACCCATTAGCCAGGAGAAATTTGTAAATTTAATCTATGACATAAAAAATATTCCTGTATTAACCCAATATTCCATGTCCCATACGGATGAACAGTTCAGTCATGTAACCAATAAAAACTGTATTGTGAGAAAGTTAAACTTCAAGAAAATTTGTAATTGATGTCTCACCATCTCATCCAGGAAAGGGACATAGGTTAGATGACTGTAATCGATGAGTATATTAAATAAAACAATTCCTTTATAATATGTACTTACTAGAGTAGACGGGTTTAGGACATTTTAGGACTGAGAGTTTCCTTTCAAGAAAAGATATCTATAGCATTTTGCATAGCCAGACCACCATGCATTCACTTACTACTTCCTACCAGCTATAAATTAGCTTCATAATAGACACAGTTCATAATCATTTTGAAGAATTTTGCTGAAAATTGCAAAAACATTACTTTCTGTTCTGAACCTTTTATAGTTCTCCTATGAAGTAGGAGAGTCAAAGCAAAATAAAGAAGCATTATAAGATATAAACATATCAGTAAAATGATCTCTCCTTTTTTAATACAGATTTCCTTCTGAGAATTCAGTACCTGTTTCTGGTTCTAAGCCAAATTTCTGTCATCAGGAATGCTATTGAGAAAAGCTGCTGAAGGCAAGAGAGATATTAAATATCTAGAGCTTTGATTATATGGACATTTCCACTTGAGATGGTTCAAAATATTTGTAGCTATGGGGTGGAATGCTGTTATAGATTAAAAGCTGATTAAGTCATATGAAAAACAGAGTACAAATAAGTATCCAGTTTTCAGAATGGAAGGAGTTTAGAATGGAAGTGTTCCAAGCTTAAGTACAGGAACAAATGTCATTTGGTATGCTAACACGGATTGAAAAAATAAATAAATAAATAAATATATGAACAACATCATGAAGATACTTACTAATAAAACCACACAGATTAGCTTGAAGAGGAGTCTAAGAAAGGGCAATAAATACTACTAACTGGGTGATATGGTGAACCTTGTGAAAAGTTTAAACTTTTTAAATATTAATGAAATGCATTTAATGTTTCAGTTAGAAAATAGTCTAAAACACCAGGGGGGACCAAAGTAAAACAATCAGCTTTCTCCATAACCACTGGGAGTAAAAGCAAGATACTAATTTTTGTGTGAAAAATAAAAATAAAGAAGGAAATTATCAAATGCTCTACTGGTATTTGTTGTCTTTTGTTTGTTTGTTTGTTTCTATTTTTCCTTAAAATAATTTGTCTTGAACACCTCCACTGTGCACAATAGGAATAAAAAGGGATCAGGTGGGATCATCGTTGGGGGTTCTTGAATACTCTCTCTGTCTAAATGCATTGTGGGTGGTTGGATCATGTATATGTTTAGGGGTGGAGCAAAATGTTCTCTTCTCTGTAACACAGTTTAAAGCTATTACAATTCTTTACCATAGTATTTAAAAATGTGCTTTATACAACATTTTGCAATACAAAAATAGCTAATACAAATGTAAAAGACAATTTGCATGAACCTATGACTACTTGGAAAAAATAGAGGGAAGTAAAAAGAGGTGTAATCAAAGAAAGACAGAGACAATGTTTTCAAAACCAAAACTAAAAGCCAAACTGGTTTTCCTTTTAGATCTTTGCAGTTGCACAAGACAATTGATAATAGATTATAACTGATAATTGATTTTTGTAATGAAAGTACCTTTTTTGGAACTGAGAATACTTTGGTTATAAGAATATTTTCAACAGCATCAAACTTAAAAATTATCCAATAAATATTTCCTATGTGCCAATTTTCACTGTCACTAAGTATCAGATGTCACTGCCACAATAGTATCATAACAGATTGCACTGGCATCATCCTGTGCCAAAAGACACCAAAGCCAATGGAGATATGAGCAACAGAGGAAAACTACGGTTAGTTACTATCTGACAACAATCTTCTGAAAAATCAGACAAAATAGCAAAACTCCACAAGACATATTGAACTGCTGATAAATATCTTCCTATCTCTTGGCCAATTCTAAATTGAGAGATTTGTGTTTTGATATCAGACAAACACAGGGTTACGTAGTTTTAAATTTCAGTTATTAGTTACACGGATGGGAGATGTTCTGATTTATTGAAATTTGACAAAACTAGACACCTGCTTAGAATTCCTGTATCTGTCGCTAATATATTTCATCACTATGGTTGCAAAAACAAATACCAACCAGTGAAATGTGGTTAACTGAAATACAACTATTGAGAAATAGAATGACACACTGTCTGAATCAGATTAGCCACCAAAGTATTTGAGCAAAAGTGGATTAAACTGGATGAACTGATGGAGTTTACTGTCTTAACTGTTGTAGCAATACGTATTTTCTTCTAAATCTAAATTGCAGGACCTGTGAGCAGCTACTGCTTCCTTGAAAGGGAATACAGTCCTGCCGCTTGCTTACTGCACATCAGAGGAGTATTGCCACATCAGACCCTGTAATGAGATGTCCCCTGCAAACTGCATTACCATAGGAAGAAAACCTAGACATATGGGCACAAAGTGAGCCCCAGTTTTATGAAATTCATCTGTTCTTCACATTTGTCTTCCACAGAATTAGATGATCTTTTAGGTCCCTTCCAACCCAAACCATTCTGATTCTATGATTCCTTTTCATTTTCTCTTAGTCTATTTTCTATTAAGTGTATCCCTTAAAACTTAAAGCTTACATGGTCAACAATTAAACTAACCTGCAATTAAAACTGATAAACAGAAATGCAGTGTTTTTAGATGTTACACATTTGGAGACAGTGAAGTGTTGTTGAATCTTTTCTGATTTATGTATCTTCTATTTTTTTTCCATTGAAGGAAGGGACACATATAACAAATTTAATCTACTGACAATAGACTCTTGTTCCTTATTCACGGGTGGGCCACAGGTTGAAAACTACTGATTCTGCTACAGAATCTTATTTTTGCATAACAGATTACTGTGTAATTTACAATTAAATCGAGGAACACACTGCACCTGCAGTGCTTGACAGGCGTTTCACCATTGACTGCAGTTTTATGAAGAGTCAGATGTTTTCTTTTGGGGGCAAATCATTCAGAAGGAATCAAGGAAAGTTAAGTCTGAATAACATGTATGTTTTGAGTCTGCTCCAAAGCACACTGATTGTCAGGAGTATTTACCCACATATTCCTCTACTGGCAAAGATAACTTTTATAAGAAGCAGCCATTTTAATGACTCAGAGTATAAATGGATAGCATGAGGTCATAAAAGTATTTCCTTTCCCTCCCCTGCAGAACTATCACTCTTGCATTGCATAGCACTACATATTTAGAACCGGACAGACCGCTTACAGAGGTATGGTGATATTTACCTACAGTATAGTGATATAACCTACAGTGGCAGAACTCAGTCATACATGGGTAGTTATTATAATTATATCTCTGTATCATCTTTCTGTAAATACTTAGGTATGCAACACTACCAGAAGCAATAAACCAATTTACATGGATCACTGAGTTGTTCCAGCATGTGCATTCTTACTTTATATTCTTACTTACAGTTATCAGCCAAGAAAGCCATCACTGTCATACATAATTTCTAACTGATGTTCTCCTCACATGATTTTGCACAAATCATTTCCTCAGAACCTTTCATATAGTTCACCATATTATTCTGAAATAAACTCTGATTAGCTATTTTCTGAATAATGGATTGTTATCCTGCTAAGTGCTTTCTAGCTGAGGCAACCCATGCCTAGCCAAGCCTGACCAGTGCTTTTACAATGCAATTGGCTGCAGTCTGCATTTATTAGGTATTTCAGAACATCACTCAGCAACCGAGATGCTACCCTACTGAAGTCACTGTTCACTGGACATGCAATCAATACACCAGAAGACTTCATCTCTGGTCTGAACACTACTCCTAATGCTCTGATCATGTGTGCAAGGGAACTTCTCCAACTGGCAGGTGCATTGCACAGATGAGAATCTCATAAACATACCGTAGCATAGGAACTTAGCAACTTTGTTTTTGGTCTAGTGGACATCAAGCTCTCTTGTTCACCACAAATGTCTATCAAGGCTACAAGGACTTCCTGACTGCAAAGGTTTTAAACTACCTCTCAGTATTGGCTATGCTGTTCAAAAAATTTCTCAATAAATTAATTCATGAATGACCAGAATTTAAGTCTCAGCAAATCACATGAAAAGGACAATCTCTTTCATAAAATAGTTGCTGACTCCTTTTCCAAAATGATAATTAGATCTATCAACAACTCAAGATGCAACTTAGAGTGAGCACAGAAATCTCACATTGTCTGTTTACTAACACCAAACATGTTGTACAGCCCAGAGAGATTATAAAAGGATCCTGAACTACTGAAGTGAATCCTAATGCCCTCCTTTGAGCTCATAATAGCTAGATAACATACAATATGTTCATGGTTGTGTAATATAAACAAATAAATTTGTACTGTCTCTTGTAAATGGAATTTCTGTACATTAATGCAAAGGGTAATTAAAGTTGCCTCAGACATTTTAAAAGGAAAAAAATACAAGTAGCAGTAAAACAGGTTATTTTATTTACCTTAGATAAACCCTCATGTTCCAACATAATCAAAACAAATACCTTCAATGGAAGTAACTAAAAGGAGGATTTAAAAGAAATGTTCAATACTGCTTTTCAGAACAGGAGATTGTTTCTTCTCTTTTCACAGATTTAGTTGTACTCCAATAACAAAAGGTTTAAGGAAAGGTTGGACGTGGTGCTTAGGGACATGGTTTAGTGGGTGATATTGGTGGTAGGGGGTCTTTTCCAACCTTATCTTGGAGGTCTTTTCCAGCCTTAATGATTCTATGATTCTATGACCACTGGTAAAATGTATCCTTTGAGGAGCCTTTCTGAATGATAGAATTTGAAAAGCAATACTTTATTATTTCTAAATAAAACTGAATACTCCCCAGTGTTTGTTCAAGACAAATCGAAACAAGCTTTAAGCAGGAATTACAATAAGCACCATTGTCAGCAATGGGTCTAAAAGGTCAAATCTTAATTTAAACATTAAACAGTATATCAAAATGTCAATATTTATTTCTGTATCACAGGAGATGCAAAAGCAGAAACAAGACATACGTAGTATTCCATTCATAGTGAGATATGTAATTATTTTGTTTATGTGTTAGTTGATAAGGTAAAATTTAAGACTGGAAAACTCAAAGAATCAAAGCCTTAGGGAATAAGGGACCTGTATGAAATTTCAAAGAGAATCAGAAATCCTAGCTGAAACCAGAACGACTGATAATATTGACATGTCATTCATGGAAAATGATGAGTAACATAATTTCTTATCAATTCCCACCCAAATTGGTTATGTTCTGTACCTTACAGGATGAGTCTGATTGATAAGCTATGTCATTGGAAGTATGACATATAAATTCTATATACTCTTTATGTGGACTCATGTCTTCCTTTAATGACTTACAATCTCAGCCACAGCAGGTATTTATGCCACCAAACTTTTACCCAGCAGAGTTTCTTTGTTATATTTTTTTTTGTTTTGTTTCTTATTCTGGTATTATTTTACCACCAAATAAGCAACAATAATCAATATGCTAAAATTGTATAATGAGAATTCTGGATGTACCTAAGTACAACTTTTTGATTTATGAGACATTTATTTAATTATCTGAGAACGTATTTTATTACTATTTTCATTGAAATAGTACTTAGGGATCCTATCTAGAACAAGACTTCATTGTGCTAAGAAATCTACATGCAAAGTCAGAAATCAAGCTGAAGTTAAATGGTGTATAGTTTATAGACCCAATCATAACAACAGTGTTCATTACAGAATGAAAATCTTCATTATTTTTTCCTTTATAATTATTTTTTTTTTATTAACAGGGCACTACCAGATCACAGTGCACTGCTTGAATTTTTTATATATATATATATATATATATATCAAAATCACAGACTTTTTAATGAAGAAAACTCTTGTAGTATATTACTTTGCAGCTTTCTACTAGACTCATACAATCATCATAAGCTGAAAGTAATTACAAAGATCCTGTAATAGTTATTGAACACTTAACAATTGAATAACTGAGGTGAATAACTGAATAACAGTAGTTATTATTCAATAACAATTTTGGAAAAAGTGTACTGAAGTCCAGGTTAAAATGCAAAGTTAATCAACATAAGATTTCAGAGAAAAGCATGAAAAACTATGTTTAGTTTAAACTTATGCAACCTACTGGAACCAATAAAATTACTGTCTTTTTAAATGTTGTTCATGTGCTTGTGTGTTTTTCTGGATCTGTGCCTAGATCAGAATGTTTATGAGCTTTCCCTTTGGAATTTCTTCTTTTAAAATAAATGATATTTTAATAAGAGAAAGAAATAGAAATGAAGAATGATTTTACCTCAGCATGTGACAATGGCTAGACAAATTCTGTTGTCTTGTGCCCAAATTTTAAAATTATGTTGGATAACAATAAATTAAATAAGTAAATTAAAGCAACAGCCTGAAACCCACAAATGGAAATTGAGGGTTGGAGAAGATGTCTTGCAATGAGAAAGTTAGAAATTCACTATATTATAAACAGGAAGAGGACTTGCAGTGTATGAGCATGTGAAAAAATTACTACATGTTCTGAAAAGCTCTTTAATCCAGTGAGGAAAGGTCTAATTAAAACCAGTAGCTGTGTGCTGAAGCCAGACATTGAAGCTGAGGCAAGAAAAAATCTCAGTAGTGAGAAAACTTCAAATAAAGAGATGGCAGTTTCTCTGTTTTTTAATGACGCCAGACCAAGACTAGATTTCACTAGGCACTCAACGTGATGTAATGGCATACTTAAGTGAAACTTAATGAATTGTGGTATTAAAAAAAATAGAAAAATAAATAAATAAAAGCTTCGATCCTACAGTCTATGATTTAAAATATTCAAACAACATACTGAAATGAAACCCTGAGTTTCTGTTTTTTGTAAATCGGCATATTCCAACACTGTTGCAATGAATTTTATAAATGAAATTAAAGAATCTATGGGTTGCACTGAAAAATAGATAGGATCTTTTTTGAACCTCTGTCTGAATCTAGTATTTAAAAAGTGGGGGAAAGAAAAGTGATGTAATTTCTTAGGACATGTAACTGAGCCTTTCTCTCCTCAGGCTGCATCTGAATGCTGTGAATGTCAGTTTTCTCAGATTATGTCAACCTCTCAACCAAATACCATTGCCATGTAGTAATGAATGGACAGGTTTTTAGGCTATAGTATGAGATCACAGTTTTCTCCTAACTTTAAAATTGCTATAAATTACCCACTAGCACCAAGACTGTTTTTTCAGTAGATTCATCCTTAAAGAATGTCCAAGAGCTATAAATAACATTTAACCACTTCATGACTGAAGTGGTGGAATGAGAGCCAGAAGTCAGAAGCCAAATGCTTTCACTGTACATCCTAGGCATTCCTTTCTATAAAATAGTCTTCACCTACTTTAAAACTTAAGGCACATGGGCTCAAAGGCATACCAGTAAAAATCCAGTGTGAGTACAACATCCACCGGTAGATCAGCAATTTGTGGAAAATTTCAGCCCAAATTTTACAATGTTTTAATGGACAGAAGTGTCTTGACTTTGACAGACATTTATCCTTTTATATCAGAAGAGAAGCTATCTCTATGTTAAAATAGAGATAGCTTATCTAAAAGCTATCTTATGATACTATAAAGTATCATAAGGTTTTTGACATGAATATGAACACACTGTCTCTTTTGGCCCTTGATGTCCTACCAGAAGACATGAGAACCCCCAGCATTCCCACAGTTCACTGCAGCGGCAACTAGCTGTAGTAATTATTGGTCACTTTGCAGTTATTGACAGATTTTGCTCAATAGCTGAAACTAGAAGGACCAAATACCTCAACTGTTTAAGGTTAAATGGGTTGACTTTCACTGAGAAGAGTTAATGCACACTTCAGCATCTTAGCTGGCTGTTTCAGAGATGGTGACCTCTTGCAAGATGATGCTCAATCCCCTTAACTGCCACCAACCAAGAGACTGCATGCTCATAAGCTCAGAGTTCACGGAGATGATGGATAAAACAAGCCCATATAAGACTAGCTACTTTCATGATGTTGTATCTACAAGGTATACATTAGCAAGTATTCTGAGGTTCAAGATTAGTACCCTCTTGCCATTTATCACTGAATTACAGGAGTGCCGGGGGCTCAGTATGAACATGCTTGTGTTGATTAGGCACTCAACCAACACCTAGCAAGGAACAGTCCCTGGACAGAAGAGTTTACACTCTGAATGAAAACAGCAACAGAACAGAGGCAGACAGGGAAGTGAGAAGGATCTAAGTCATTTACATAAACCAACTCCAGAACGAGTTAGCAAGTACCTAAAAGAAAAATAAATAAATAAATAAATAATTACAGTCTCTGAAATTAAACAAGTCAGGTACAACCCAAAATAGATTATACCAATGTTCTGCACTTTGAGTAGACTTGAGATCTAGATCTAGATGATGGCTATTTTTTCTTCAGAAAAAAAAAACAGTCTGCATACAAAAACAATATAAATAATGCATCCCTGCAATCCTTCAGAAAAACAACAAACACCTCCTTGAAAATCAAACAAAATATAATAATAATAAATAATAATAATAATAACAGCCAAATCTTTTGAAAGGATAGACAAAACTGGGATGCAATTTCCTTTAATGGGAATGAAAAAAAAATATAGTTCAATCATACCTAAATGCATAACAAATGCAGCCCCTTACAGCATCCCTTGTTTTTGACTGTGTCACACTGTGTGCACAGCTCTAGATTGAAGCAGACTCCTGACACAGATCTGTGATGGGATATGAAGGTTATTATTAGTGAGAGGCTTTTCTTAAGTAGATGAATATAGGATAATTTTTAAATTAATATTTATTTATTTATTTATTAGGTCTTGAATTTAGTCTGATATAGATAGAACAAATTTAACTGTTCCATAACTGCATGTTTTTATCTCTTTTTTTTGTTTTGTTTCTTTTAGGGTATTATACAAATATATTTCTTTTTTCTGAAAGAAAACTCTTTGTGAAAAGAGATGTTTCAGTGCATCCACAACTTGCACTGAACTCTCATGTAAGTCAAGATAATTTTTAATTGCTTTACATTATTTTTTTTTTGCCATTGCTTTAAAAACTTAAATACTGTATGCCAAAAAAAAAAAAAAAAAAAGATCAGCTAAACAGTTTTTCTTATAAAGAGACAACAACCTTAACCATGGCATGGTGACCATTTGGTCATAAATCATGTATTCACACACACCTCCCTTACAACATACCCGCAATATCTTTTCACACAGTTTGTGTGAAGCTTTATATATACATATACAAAGAGAGAGCACACATATAAAACAAAACTTACAGATGCTGCAGTTTTTCATGGAAATATACCATGTTACCAAGATAAGCTAAGAGTTCTGGTTTCTTGTAAAAATGTTGGAAACAGCTTTTTTGCCTGACCACCATGGAAAAAGATCCAACTGAGGTGTTGCAGTTTCAATTTTGTTGTATTTCTTTTTTTGGCTTTCTGAAGTGAGGGAACAGGTTTAAATAAACATTTTGATTTGGGCTCTGCAAGGACTTAGAAAGGGGTAGTGTATGAACACTGGCGTATTTGGACTTTACGTAAAGATATTTTGCCATTTTTGAAGCCAGATCTAACCTTTGTATCAACAAATCATACACAAAAACTTCAGTCTAAGCCTCAAGGTAAGAAAACATATACTTAAAGGGATCCTTTGTATTTGGTTTTAAAAATACACTCATTTACAAGCAGATTTTGAATGTCTGCCACCAACTAAGAAAATAACCTTTTCATTTATTTTTAATTTTCTTAAAGATGGGTCTCTTTTAGCAATCTATAATAATCATATAGTACATAAAATAACTTACAATCACATGTATTATAGGGTCTGACTGAAATCCACAAAAGCACTTACAGTTAAGCACAGGCTTAATCTCCATTTGAAGGCCTTCAGGGTATTTATGCTGTATTTAATGTTAAAAGAAAAAAAAAAAAAAAAAGGCAAACAAATAAGCAAATAGGATGTAACTTAGATACCCAGTATTTCCACTCACAGGAGGTTAATTCAAGATAACATTGTTCAATGCACTTTTTATTACAGGGACTTCTGAAGATGATTTTTTTTTTCCTTCTTTAAGACTATTAAGTAGCAGTCCTATGGAAACTGAAGGAGCTCAGGTGCCCTAACACCATCATGAATTTCTCAATATCACAGTATTCTGATTCCACCCTTATGATGATAAAATAGTAATTTTAAAATTATTTCTAATTGTGCGCCATCCAGTGTCTGTATGCTTTCTTCAGTTATTCCTTTCGCCACCCTCACCGTTCATTGTTACTTCAAAGACTATTGCCCTTTTCTTACTGTGAGACCTAAGGACCGTAACTCTGTGAGATCAATATACTTAGCAGGGGAATATTTGACCATCTTTTTTTTGTTGTTTTTCTACATAGAATTTGGGATTGTTTCATCATAATGGGTAAAAAACAACTATTTAGGGGGGAAAAAAGGAAGTTATAAATCAAGTCCTGTCTTTTGCTTGTGGAAGAACATCTTAATTTGTTTTTCAGTAAACATTCTACTCTCAAGAAACAAAAATATCTACAGAAAAACTGAATGAAAATTAAATGCTTTTTAATCATACATATTTATCCTCTGGACTTTTTATTCCTTTTCTCACCTACTGAATACTGAAATACACATCTATGTGTAATGGCAAGACCACGTAATAGAACCCACCTTCTCTGACTTGCTGCAGAGCAGAAGTTCTCAGGACCATTGCTTGGAAAAAATGGATTTGAAAAAAGCTAGCTGAAAGGCAAGAATAAGAACACACAATTCAAGAAATACCCCTACAGTTGGAAACATGACTATGTTAATATTCCCTTTGTCTAGCATCAGATGTGGTTTCACAGCTTCAATTCTGGATTACATTTGTCTCTGGAAAAATGGATGATTTCATTATTCCTAGATTTATATAACTTCTATCTCTTCAAGGCAGTGCTGGCAGCAATGTGGTGAGCTTGCATTTGAAACTCGTCATCGACTATCAAGTATTCTGTAATTTATTAGATGGCTTTCTGTGGATTTTAGGATACAAGTCCAAAACCCAGGAAAGTCTATGGAAAAAAATCCATTCAATTTCATAAGCTCCTTTTGACTGAGCTCTAACATAGAATATTCTCTAAGAAGAAATGGGCAAAAACTGCACATTTAATGAAAAGGAAGTTGTAGTCTTCAAATCTGCCCATGCCCCTTGGCCAGAGAGGGCTTGAGGTATGGTGAAATCACCTTTTGAGAGGGAGAAGGAGTACAGCCTAATGAAGTAGCATCACTGATCTGCTTTTATATGCACTGTCATTTTGAGTGAGAATTGTGACTTACATTTCTGCTGGGAAAAAAAAAAAAAAGTGTGTTATTGTTGAGTAGAAGTGGACTAGATTTTGCAAACTGGAAGATTTGAACCAGGAGCTGTGTGGAAGCTAGGGTTTCAAAGGGATGAGAACATATGTATCATATTTGAACAATTGTATTAATTTGAATATTGTTTTGTTCACATATGCATGAACAAATGTATGACGACCTTGATGAGGGAATTGTGTCCTCCCTCAGCAAGTACGCCGATGATACAAAGCTGGCAGGAGTAGCTGACATGCCAGAAGGTTGTGCTGCCATTCAGTGAGACCTGGACAGGCTGGAGAGCTGGGCAGGAAGAAACCAGAGGCTTAACAAAAGCAAGTGTAGAGTCCTGCACCTGGGAAGGAAAAAACTGCATGTATCAGTACAGGCTAGGGGATGACCTGATGGAGAGGAGCTCTGAGAAGGACCTGGGGGTCCTGGTGGACAAAAAGTTGACCATGAGCCAGCAGTGTGCCCTGGTGGCCAAGAAGGCCAATGGGATCCTGGTGTGCATTAAAAGGAGCGTGGCCAGCAGGTCAAGGGAGGTGATCCTCCACCTCTACTCTGCCCTGGTCAGGCCTCACCTGGAGTACTGTGTCCAGTTCTGGGCTCCCTGGTACAAAAAAGACAGGGATCTCCTGGAAAGAGTCCAGCAGAGGGCCACAAAGATGAAACAGGGCCTCGAGCATCTCCCCTATGATGAATGGCTGAGAGACCTGGGTCTGTTCAGTCTTGAGAAAAGAAGACTGAGAGGGGATCTTATCAATGTTTATAAATACCTGAAGTGTGGGAGACAGAGGAATTTGGCCAACCTGTTTTCAGTGGTCTGTGGGGACAGGACAAGGGGCAATGGCCACAAGATGGAGCACAGGAAGTTCCGCACCAACATGCGAAAGAACTTCTTCACAGTGATGGTGACAGAGCACTGTAACAGGCTGCCCAGGGAGGTTGTGGAGTCTCCTTGTCTGGAGATATTCAAGGCCTGCCTGGACGCCTACCTGGGCAGCCTGCTCTAGGGAACCTGCTTTGGCAGGGGGGTTGGACCCAATGATCTCTTGAGGTCCCTTCCAACCCCTACAATTCTGTGATTCTGTAAAATGCATCAGTACAATAGATTACTATGTAGTTGAATAGGTGGCCTAATTTTCCATGCCAAATACAGAAAGCTTGCAAAGGCAAGGAGAATAAAACTGAATAGAGAGGGAAAGATCTCAGAGTTGAAAAACAAACAAACAAAGCAAACGAACAAACAAAATAAACAAAAACATGAAGTCTTTATTATTATTATTATTTTTATTATTATTATAGGATTAATAAAATGTTTTCCAGATCAATGGAAAAGAGTTTGTAATGATCTCTCTATCCATGGAAGTTGGAAAGTTTTAAAGTTATGCTAGGCCAAATAAGTGATTTCATGAAAAATGAAAGCATGGAAATAAATACAATTTTGTCTAAGTGCTACAGATGAATATAAAATACAGAAAATTCATGTCATAATTAAATATATATATATTTTAGTGAGCCTGACTGTGCTGAAAAAAAAAAGTCTGAGTTTTTTAAATAGAAAGTCTTTTCCACCAAAGTCTTGGCTGACCAAAATTTTCCTGAGAAGAACTAACCCTAGGGAAAAAATTATTGAAAAAAGAGCCTGACTTCTCTGAGTAAAAGTGATGCTTCAGAGTAAAACCTGAATACGTCAGATACTCTCAAGAGCAAAGGTTTGTTACTTTGGAAATACCATTAAGAGGCCTTACATACAGTCTAGACTGGGTTCCTCACACCCCATGGTCCTTGAGGTTGGGATTCCCCAGCAGAAGATATTTTTGCTCAAGCTGAATCCTTAGAAAAAAATCCTAAAAAGGGAGAGTTAAAAGAAGCTATGATAGAGTCATTTAAAAGATGCATGAGAAACTCTAGTTGAATATTTAGAAAATAGCAGTATGCACATGAGGACTGTATTTAAGAAAAAAAATTGCATTTTCCATTAGCAGAGTGGCTAAAATACTTTGGAAGACATTTTCATTCACAACCTTAGATTGGCTCAAGTTCTGCATTTAGCTTCCAAGCAAAACTTCCATTGATTTCAACGCATTAGAACAAGAGGAGTGGCCAATTTCTCTGCCCCTCTGAGCTGCATAGAAAAATCTTCATACAGCCTGCAGTCACAAAATATTTACCATCTCATTCAAGGAAGCAAGTGAAGGCTTCTGTCTGGGAATGGTCCATAATTTGGCTATGGCTATTGTTCTTTAGCTCCATAGCAAGCTAAGGTTCATCATTCAGCTAGTTCCAGAAACTGTGTCTACACTGTTAGGTCACTGAATCTGTGTGTGCATCATCATGCCATGAGGCCACTTTCATTCTTTCCTTCCTTCCTTGCTTGCTTCTTGGCTTCTTTGTTTTCTCCCTATTTCCTTCTCTGTCTTTTGAAGGGGAGAACACAGGCAGAGAAGGAGCCAAATGTAGGAGTCCTCTGATGAGGACAATGAGGGAGCCAGATCTGTGGAATGCACTGTGAGATGCATACAGCTCATAGTACAGGTGGAGACATTTGTGAATTTCCTTTCAAATTAAGGAATGGCGATAACCCAGAAGCAATTTTGTGGTTGCACAGGTCCCTTTCTAGCTGAATTGTGTTGGCCATACGGGTAAGCCAGGCTTGAAGGTAAAATGAAAACAGCTCAAGATCCACACTTTGGCAGTCCGTACCCTAGGTCTTTAAATGTAGAAACACACTACTGCAATAACATCTTTAGAGTTTTACAACAATATCCTGCACCTAAACTAGTCAGTGGAGAGCCTATAGAGAGTTTCTGTAGAAAGGCACATGATTCATCTCACTTGAATATACGCTTAAAATAGGTCAGATCAAGAAGTCCCCGCTCCATTCCTCTGACCACAAAAAAAAAAAAAAAAAAAAAAAAAGTTCAGTGTCACCAGCTCTGCTGCATGTCTCCTGTGCTGTAACAGCTTGTTCACAGCCAGCAGCACAAGGACTGGTCTGCTGCACTTCATACAACGTTGCCCTTAACTCACACCTGGACAAAACTCAGGCTACCTGTATGGTGCTTACACAAGTCTTGGACACTCACTATTTTAATGTTTTGACAGGTACCACTGTGGTTTGTTTACGGATTTCATAAGGAGAATAGCATTTGCACATTGTATCTGAAAAGTTCAAATTGACTGTTAACATGCAATTTTGTAGCTTTGTACAGGCAATACATAGATTAAAAACCAAAATTGGAGATCAAACATTCTCAAAACAAATGTTCTGTAATAGAAGGGTTTAAATGGTCATATGTAACAAACACTGATATAAAGCTGAAATAGTGGTTGTCATCAAATAGTGACTGTATAACTCTAATTTACAGCTTTAGTGTTAAACTTGCATAAAAACTTTTTTTTTTCTTGTATTATACTAATTAAACAGTCAAATCTTACCCTGTCATAATGGCTGACAACACACCTGCTGAAGATGATGTAAATCTTTTAATTGACTCTTGAAGACTTGGATAAAATGTCAGGCTCACTTTTCTAGTTTCAATCCCTCTCCTATGCAGGGTAAACAACCCAGAGACAGTATTTCATAGATCTTTCTAAAACCATTGGGATCACTAATGTTTTGATATAATCTGTCTAATATATTCCTTTATGGTTTAATCTGAATGTAGCACTAACTTGTGAACTACAGGCCAGAGACCTCCAATTTTCAAGAGCTCTAGAATGACTTCTCCAATGACTTCCATTTTTAGTGTTGTATTTCTAATGAGCCAAATTCTCAGTTTACTGCAGGTCTCTATTAAGGGACACATTTCTATATATAGATGCAGGCTATTTTCACTGTGTGCAGCCTGTTTTCATGAGACAGTATTAAAACTCTGTTCTACAAACCAGAATTACACAATATTTGATAACTTCAGAAGTACTTAGGTGATAAAGCAGCTTGAAGTGTGACTAAATTAATATTAGTTGGTACATGCAAGTCTTTGTATCTATCCTGAGTACAGGCCTAGTCCCCTTTCTCTACTGTTTTGCACAGTAAAACCACAGGTCATCTGAATTGCTGGTGCGTGATTTTTAAAGTTTTCATGGAAGCTACCATGCATTTCAAGGCAGTTATCTGGCAATTATCCTGTTACTCTTCAATGAAAATAAATAAACAAATGAATAAAAACAACAAGAAGAAATAGCAACAACAACAAAACAACCACTGTCTTTTGCTTGTTTTCAAATAAATCTTACTGATATTTTTCTTATGCTGTCATGCAATAGGTTTTAATATATATTTCTTAAAATGTAAAGTGTTTAAATACAATTTGAGACTTTACTGTTAGAGTGTAATTGCACTCACCCTCACATTTAGAAAAGTGAGCCAGTGATTGCAACATGCGGTTGTGTCCTGTAAAAGTGTTTACAGTGTGTTTTGAGAAGCTTCTGCATTAATGAAGAGGGTTTTAATACTATGATTAAGGCTTTGCTCCTCAGAATAAGAACAGATCTGCAAAGTTAAGTGTCACCATTCAGAGATTATGCAATTAGAAGCATAAAGCAAAATGAAGCCAATACGGTACTTGAAGAATACTAAAACTCACCACTGCAAGACTTTTCCTCCTTCCACAGGGAAATCTTTCAGTAATTGCATTACTGTCCAGTTTAAGGGTTTGCCTCATAAAAGTAACGTAATTGTTAATTAACATGAGAACATAATACACTTCTTCCCTCAAGAGAACAAAATTTTGCTAATGCAGAAATGTTTCTGATCTAGAGAAAGCCTTTATCAGCATTCTGTGCCTCCCCTCACCTGCATGCTGCCAGGGTAGCTTCCCAGTCTCACTGTTACAAGCCTTGTCCAGCTTGCCAACTGCACATCCAAACTCATCCTGTTCCCTAACAGTTTACAGTAAAGTTTGCAATCACTTGACCTTTTCCCAGCCACACTTGACGACAAACACAGTATTATTTACACCATGATTTGTTCAGACTGTGTTTCTTTAGACAGAGCCTGTTTTCCTCCATGAGTGATTATTTTACTGCATGAAACCACAGTAATATCAATCATTTACAGGACAAGGGATGTGGACAGGCCAGAGCATTCCAACTTCTCTTTCAGTAAAAAGTGTAGTTTCTTCTCATTTCTTGTTCAAGAAGATTCATTGTATGGCATACAGCACCATAGAAGTGCAATAATTTGTGCTCCAGACATACAGGAACAAAAGGCTAAAAAGAAAAAGAATACCACTATCAACTTATGAAAGGGGAACTGGAGTTCTCTCATATGATTATGACTTCTGTTTTTGGCAATCATCCTGTTAGTGGTTAATAAAAAGCAGCCTCTCTTTCTGGCAATCCCATTCAATACTCTGTTTATGCCCTGATAATGATAGTTTGTAGTATATTATTAACAAAACACATATTTTAAATGCAGTTGTGGATTCCCTCAGTATTCCCCTTTTTGACAGAGCAGGCATACGAACTTTTAGAAGACATGAACAGAATCAAGACCTAACTGCTTTAGTGGATGCACAAATTTCTAACAGTTTGTCCAGCAGTCTGAAGACTTACATGTTGTCTGAGGCCTCCTTTTTGCATTCGAAAATGCGTGTGCTCACACAATCCACCCTGAGTTCAGAGCACAGCTACACGAAAAGAGAAAAACTGGGTGTAATAATTGAGAATGGAACACCATTTTTAATGAAAACAGCATGGTAAATTTCATATTGTACTTTGCTTATGACTCAGTCAGCTGATATTTCAAGGGTGAGCAAGAAGCGCACAGTGAAGATGCAACACAGACGTACACACATACATATGACTTCATACTTCATCCTCAGATAAACACACTGCACACAGCCTGTGACCATCTGTCAGGGCTCAGTACTCCAGCGTTTCTGAGGTTTTAAGGCAGGATTCGCAATACCCAGCAAAAGTGATTAACATGTTCAGTGTGCTGTTTCTTTATCTGAAGAAGGCAAAAATTCCTGGAAAAGATGTAATCTGTCATTGTCAAGGAAAATATGCCGTGAGAGGATATCAGTAAGAAGGGTTCCATTGCTTGGCATCTCTTTGCTTTTATGGGTTTGCTTTGGCAGAGAAGGATGGCACTCAAGGAACTTTAATCCCTTTTAAGAAAAATGTTATTTTTAGAACAAACAAAGCTGGATGCAATTCTTGCCCAGATGAGCTTACAAGGTTAATACTGCTTCATGCGTGTTTAATGTTTCATACTTCCAGACTATAAAGCAGTTTGGCAGCATGACTAAATGGCATTACTCCATTTTGCTAATGAAGAAATTAACCCATAGTGATTACTGAGAGCAAAACTAATAGAAACTGCTTAGAAATCTTATTTTTTTGTTTTTAATATTAAAGAGCTTTTGATCCAAAAAAATGCTAAAATATTAGTGAAATGAAGCATTAAATAGAGATACACAAGATAATACTGTCTGCATTAGGTCCCAAACCCACAGTGGGATGGCTGTATTGGGGCAGCAGTACACCCATGCTGTGTGAGAAGGAAGAATTACATTAACCCACCAAAGCTTGAATTCAACTATTTTGACCTCAGGCCCAAGTCAATAGCTGTGCACAGCACAACACCGTGCTGTATAGAAAACCTGACTTACACTGGGAAAATGTGAAGGGTCTCTGAGTTTGTCCCTCTGCAGCATCATCCTGTGCTGCAACAATGATTGCAGATGGAGACTGGTGCACAAGAAAGCCCAGGTTTTCAGGTTTCAGTGGTGCCATACAGATTTCAGGGGTAGAGATGGTACTTGAAATGTGAGACAGAAGCAGAAGGGATGAACTTTGCTGGTGCATTTCAACCCCTACAGAAACAGCTGTTCTTAGCTGGGTTGCAGGCCACTGTGGAAAGAAGCAAGATGTTTGCAAGCTGCCTCCCAGCATGGAAGCATTGTCATTTTGGACCAAAGAACCAGCTCAGTTTTCCATAAACAAAAAATGGGTCACCCCCTGCACATCTTAGTTTTGTCTGAGGTATGTAAGTCTGTTCCCAGGCTGAAAGAGAAAATTAACTCTTCTTAGTCAGTTAAATTTCTAGGTGGTACAGCAAATGTCTTGTCACTGTATAAAGGGGCTTCCTTCCTCTTTTCTCTGACTGTACAGTCTTTATGTACTCTCTCCAGAAGATCTTAATAAATATTTGCACAATATTCACAGAAAAGAATAGAGCAACTGTTGTGCAGATGTCACTGGTAGCACAAAGGTTATTTCAGATTAAATCACTGACTGAAAACAGACCAGGAGCCACCACTTCTAAGGCCAGTATCTACTGGCACCTCTACTCCTCTACTCTCAAACGGAAAACCTTCACTTAGACTCATATTTTACAAGTCAGACATACACTTATGGGGTTTTCAGAGCAAGATTTTTATTATTATTATAATTTTGGTTTAAATATCCATATCCATATTTTCTTCTGAA
Source organism: Cygnus olor (assembly GCF_009769625.2). NCBI lineage: Eukaryota > Metazoa > Chordata > Aves > Anseriformes > Anatidae > Cygnus > Cygnus olor. Next base: position 109,765,388 of record NC_049169.1, read on the forward strand.
CAAGCAAACTATATTGGAGAGCATCCCCCTATGAATCTGCATTGGCAATCTCACCTGCAGGATAGGTTAGGGTTTCATCTGCAGCTCTGTGAGGCATTTGCTGACTTTTTTAGGTGAGCTATTCTCCACCTTAAACTCTATTTACATTTTTCATAACACTGGTTTTGATGAGTATTACCCATGATTGAGTAGGAAAAAAACAGCTCTAGGTGTGTTCTTTTTGTTTTATTCAGCAATGCGTATTTTCCACTTCCTGATGGAGAATCCTAACTGTAGTCTATCTCTCCCAGCTGCATCTTTATTGTAGGAAAGGCAAAGGAATCTTGATATAGATGATGCTCTGTTTGTGTTAATGGTAGCTATTTTTGATGGACTGACACAAAGGAGTTATGACTTTATGCTGATTAATCTGTCCTTTAACTGAAAGAGGACTTAGGTCTACTGGCTTAAAGAGAGAGAGCCCAGTGCACTCTCAACAGAAAGACCAACAGAGACCAGGGGATACTTCAAAATAACATAGGCTCCTATGCTTGTGAAAGAAGAAAGAGCATATGCAATGAACCATTCAGACTATAATCTTCAGTCTCATGCTATCACTGCTATAGATTCAAACACTACTCAAATAAATTCAAATTTATTTTAAAGTGAAGTAGCTAATTACTAATGTCCGATGAAAATGCCTATTTGAATGAGATTATATGGATTGCTTCTAAATCTGGAAGCATACAGACACTGTTATTCATTCTACAAATATGTACGAATGACTGCACAAACCTCTACACAAAGAGGTTAATGTATAAAGACAGGAATCAAAAATGGTAAAATGTGAATTCAACATGTTCTACGAACTGTCCCACAGCTGAAAATTTTGGCTATCATCTTGCCTTCTTATTTCATTGTATTCCAACCTGATGAGATATTCTCTAAGTGCTGTCTAAGAAAAGACATTTTTCAGCTGGACATCATTCATTTAAGATTTCCTGATAGCTTCTGTGTCATTTCTCAGCATAATTCTGAGAACCTCAATGCTATGATGTTTTTCTATTTTACAGTTATATTGAGATGAGGCTATATTAATGATATAGCTGTTTTTTGTTTTGTTTTGTTTTTTTCCTCTGAAATGTGCATTTTTATGACAAATATTAGCTTCTAAATATTTTTTTTTTCCTGGCAAGTATCTGAATTACTTGGGATGAAATGTTCTGGTGTCACAAGTGAACACCCAAGGTCGTTGTTCAGGTAGTTGAACAGCACACGTTGTCACGGAGAATTTAGTTTCTCGGCATATGACCATGAAAACAACATGAGCAGCCTTAAAGAAAACAATGGACACAGTTGTATGGGTACGATAAATCAAGGAAATAAGCGTTTTCAGAATCTTAAAGACAGACACTGAAATAAATATTTCAAGTGCATGCCATTGAACAAATTAGAACCACAAAGACATTAAATTTAAGTAATGTGAGTAGATTTCCTATCCAGCAGTTGGAGAAAATTAGTGAAAGAATTTCCCATTGTATCTACACCTGCACTTCTTACAAAAAAGTACAGCTAACCACTATATTCCAGAGACCAGAGTGGTTTATATACCATATAACTACTATATAACCAGAGAAGCAGCAGCAACCCCACTGCCTTAAACAACACTAAGGAATCTGTTCAGCCAATTAACTAGCCTAATTTCAGGTGGTGTGCTTAAGAGGTAACTTTACCAAATCAAATATGAGGCTTTAAACACACTTTACCTATACTATTTGTAAAATGACCTGGACAACATGCAGGCATGACATCCTTCTTCATAGAAAGGACCATTTTGTAGCAGTAAAAAAAAAAAAAAAAAAAAAAAAAAAAAAAAAAAAAAAAAAAGTCATCAAAGAAAAGAATAAGAGGATTAAAAGGTAAATGAAAACCCAAGAAAATAACCCTTCTGTGTGCAACTACTTGCCTGAGTGCTGTGACATACAGCTCCTTCAGAGGATTTGTGCTCAGAGGCAGGTCTGTATTACTAGCCAACCATTCACTTCACGAAGATGTTATTTCCACTGAGACAAAGAAGTATATACATTAGCAACAAATGATCTTGAATGAAACTCTTAAAAGTGAATATTATTTCAGTAGGTTACACTGAAATACAAATATTAATTTACTGTTTCATTTTTTTTCTTTTTCTTTTCTTTTTGGAACATTGACAGTAATCTTCAATGGTCATGACAGAGTTCAGAGTAAAGATTGCTTGCTATAAGATAGTTATTCCTTCCCAAACCAACAAGATTACTTCTTTATCCCTACTGCCTCCTCAACTGTAATTAGAGAAGCAGGAACTTCATACCATAGCAGTTGAACTAAACTACCACAAATCTTTTAATTGAAAGTAAATGATGGAAAGATAGCAAATGAGCAAGAAAAACTGAAAAACACAGCTTCCTTATGTCCCTACACAGTACCTATCAATCCACACATCATCAGTAAACACAGCAGTATTAATTACATTTATAAATTCCATTTATATGGAATACTGAGCCCTTGAAGAGAGGGTTGAAGTCTTGACTTGTATCCTATTGCCAAAAACTTTCTTCACTTAAAGGGTGAGGGGGGTTGATAAGTGCCTCAGGAAGGCCTTGATTGCTCCTGAGTGGCAGGCAGAGAATAACGTCACCTGTCAATGCCATTTTCCATTTTACAAGAGCCGAGCATCATCTTCTACACCTGGTGGGTAGCTCCTCGTGGCAAGTGACAGTTGCATGGTGCTCTTGGGGCTCTGCCAGAGCCCCGGGCGCTAGAAGGAAAGAGCCACTGCCACCTTATGTCCCTCCATGGAGTGCTTCTGCCAAGCACATATGGGATCCAGAGGTCAGGACACCGTGCCATGTGCTTTGAATACATGTGGCACTTCCCAGAGGAAGCCTGCTTTATCCAGACCAGCCTCCCCTCTGTCTAGTTTGCAATCAGCCCATTAGTCAACAAGATAGAAGTGTTGCCCCTTCTTACCTCAGGGGATGGGTCATATAACCCAAAAGCTGTTTATGGTGTAGTTCCAGCCTCTGTTTGCTATGGCCTCTCTTCCCTTGGAGGAAAGCACTGAAAACAGCCACACACTGTCTTCACATGTTTTCTGCTTTGTAAATATTATATGTATAGATATATACTTCATATACATAACTATATTAAAATAAACATTAAGATTGCCTCAAAAAATATTGGATCATTTCTTTGGAAATATTCTTTTTTCTAAGGTGATTTTTTATGTATATATGCATACATATGTATATACACACATATATCTTTATATTAAAATGCTTTTAAATCACAACTGCCTATATTAAACAGTAAAGTATTGTATGAATCAGACTGCAGCCTGTGTCAGATTTTAGTATTCCCCAAGTTTCATGGCATAATTATTATTTTATAATTAACATGACACTAGAAAATGGAGTTGTATTGTTTTGTTTTGTTTAACTTGTATTTTTAAACTTAGGCCACTTCTTTGGCCCTCCTAATTATTATGTTTTGAAGTTAGCCAGCTCTATCTCTGATCTTTTAAAATTACTTGTATGTGTGTTCTTATTCCCTTTTTCATTCACTAATCCTTTAGATTTAATTAAAAGATTTATTTATTTAGCCTTAAAGTAGCCAAAGACAATAATTGTTTCTATGCTGTTTGCATTAGGGAAACATGACTTATGCCACCGCCACAAAAGGTTTAATTTTATGGAAAAAAAAAAAAAGAAATAAAAAGAAAAAAATACTAAATATATAAACATTAAACAACTCAAATAACTACTGTAGCAAAAACAAACCAAAATGAAGCATATGATTCATAACTCATAAGGCAAGAAGAGACCACTGCAGTGACTTAGATTGGTCTCCTGTATGACACAGCTCAAGGGACATTCCCAAATTAAATCTAGTTGGAATAAGTATAAAAATATTATACTTTAATAGAAAATTCTAGTGATGAAAAATTCACTACAATCCATGTCAGGGTGGTCCAGTGATTAATTGCCTTCACTGTGAAAACCCATGACTCATTTCTGCACCGATTTTATCTATGGTTGACCTCAGCATAAAATGTAAAATAAAAATCTTCAGTCACAGGCATCTAAAAAAAGCAAGAGGTGATTGCTTTTTGTGGAAATAATTGATATACACTGCTTCATCCTGCAGAATCTGATATAATTTTAAAGTATTCTACTAAAATGTGCAAAAAGATGTGAATTTGGAGATTAAGTTTTTTTGTTCTGCTTTGTAAGTGCTCTTTTTGTGGTCAACAGCTTTACCATAGTTATGCTTAACACACTGCATTTGCTGTCTCAAAGCCGCGGATGCAACCTTAGATGTCCCTGTAAGACATACCTGCAGGCGTACACAGTAGCTGCGAGTAACCCTGATATCCCCATTCATATAGTCCTCTTTCCAGCAAGAAGGAACCATGACACCAGAGCCACATCTCCTCTGTAACAGAAGCAAAAAAGCCATGCAGCAATGCATCACCCATAGGTGCTGCCATGCAGCCACCCTGCTTCTGTCCCTGCCTGCTGGGGACAGCATGTGGGGTGACGGAAGGAGGATGTGTGCTTCTAGGGGCAGCCTGTGCTGCTGCCCACCCTATCCCAATTACCAGTGGTAAGTGCAATCAGTCCTTCAGACTGGCTTTCTCATTAGCACCATGTTAAAGCTGAGTGCCGCCACAGGATGAGTTCAAACTACAGAATTAGCCCGTTAGTCCACAGGTTGTCCTATCCTTTGTATTGGTATCTTTTATTGAAAATGAATAAATCATGGCAGACTGGTAAGGGAGTACTGTACCCCTTCAGAGATGAGATACCCACTCAAATTTCACAATTAAAATAACTCTGATACAATTAGACCGTAATTTATATCACTTAGAATTGGAAACTCATCTCTAAAGTCATTATGGAAGTACAGTGTTGAGGTAATGCACAACAATAATACACTGTGACATTGTTATTGAAAACTCATATTTTATATGCATGAAGAAATACCTAATTCAAAATATATGCATTAGTTTTCTAGTCTGCAAATTTAAGATGCATCTTTTTGAAAGTGCTAGTACTCTGACACTATACAAATCTAATTTGTGATGTGATCTGATTGGGTCTCATAAAATCATGTGGGTAAATGCACAGTGGCTCCAGTGTATCTGTAATCCTTAACGTTGAAAGACATTAAATGTATAGACTTTGATCTGAAACATTTGAGAGCTTGTTACACACAGAACATTCTCAATCCTATATCTTAATAAAAAAGTATTTAATGTTCTAACTGCTGTAAATGATAATGGAACGGTAAAGAATCTTTACATTTCACTGTCAAAACAAAATTAGTAGTAGTAATAGTAGTAGCAGCAGTAGTAGTAGTTGTAGTAGGAGTAGTCATAGTAATAGTAATAATAATAATAACATAACAACAACACTATTACTATTATTATTATTAAATGCTAGGACTCTTGTCAGAACAGCCTGACTTTTCAAGCATCACTTTAACTTTTAAATATGACTAATATTCTTATAACAAGCATGTAATTAATTGCTTTCATACACTGGAGCACCTAAAAAAGGTACAGGCTGAACACTTTGGCTTCTAAAGCTTAAGCCTCACTCTAAGTAAAGCAAAAATGCTCTTTTATTATTATTATTATTTCAGTAACACTTCATTATCGTCAATATAAGTAAAATAACATTGTCTTTGGTTGCCTAGAAACCTTCCCTTTGACCTGCAGACCTGATGTTACATCAGTGAAAACGGAAACTTTGCCCCCCGTTTCCGCTAGAGCCACTCGCAGCAGCAGCAGCAGCAGCAGCAGCCGTGAAATGGCTGCGTCGGTTCCTGCGGGCGCAGAAGGGCCTCTAGCGGCCAAGTCCTAACCCCGGGGAGGCGGAGGTGCCACTGTTCGGTGGCGCGGGGAAAAAACGAGAAATTCGGCAGTGCTTGGATATACTTCTCCCTCGTTTAGATGCACAGCTTGTGCATACCTGCAGCGCAGGAAATTGAGCTGTTTTTTACGCTAGATTCGATCTAGATAAATCTTTGCTCCAAGGGCAGCTCTCCCATACTACAATTACATATCAAGTGAGATCTCAAATTCCTGCACCTTTTAATACTCACTGCATAAACAGTAAAAATACCTAGAAGAGCCATTCAGGGAAATTCCATTTCACAGTGTGCAAAAGAAAACTTTTTGTTCAAATCTCGCTGTGTTCTTTTACAGTTATACCCTAAACAGAAGTCCAGTATATTTTTTATCAGTATGGACAAAGAATTTGCTGAAGATTTTTTTTTTTCCCCTAAGGAACAACCGTCACAATGGGTAATTTTAAAATAAACCTTTTTATGCTTTATTTTTTTACAAATTTACCTTAAAAAATGTGAGTGGAGTTTGAGCAAGGACAGTGCTACCCTCCTAAACACACTAGCAGCGTGTAGGAGTAAATCACAGGAATTTGATTATTCAGCTTACTTCAGTGGCTATAGAACTTTGAAGCCTAGAGAGGACAAACCTGACACCAAAAGTCTCAGTTTTTTGACAGCAGATCATTTCAGCAGCAGGATGCAGTGTGCTTATTACATTGCCCTAAATGCTTGTGATACCTGCCCAGCACCAAAAGGCCACTTGTTTTCTGCCAAGTTTCCAAAACCCTTGGGCTTCCTTTCAACAATTTGTACAATGCTGTTACACCACTGAAGTATTTACGGGTGGAATCAATGGCTCAAATGCAGGTGCTGCTACATGGATTCATACCATTGCCATTCCATTCAATTAAGCTATTTTTCTCCATTTAAATAAAGCTGGCATTTTCTTTTCAGCTTGCACCTTATCTTATATTACGCATTGCCTTATTTCTCATCAGTCTGCCAGAGAATTAACACCAGCCTTGGTGAAAGTGGGCAAAGCTTTAAAAATATGTTTGACTCTATGGTGAGGAGCATCCTTAGTTCTCATACATCTACATGAGTATTATCCTACTGATACATTGTTCTTAATGCCAGCACCTGTCAGGACTGAACCTTCTAGTTGTGCTTGGTGCCTAATGCACAAGGAATATGAATATAGTAAAATAAAACAGCCTTCTACCCACTGATTGTAGTATGTTGGGAGTAGTGGTTTTACTTGAAATAGAAAATAAATAAATAAATAAATAAATAAATAAGATTTTATTTTTTTTAACTGCCCATGGTAGTATGATTTATTTTGTATAGATTAATGAAGCAATTCAGGAACAATTTACTGATCTGAGATAGTTTTCCCAATAATCATACACTCCTGGTGTATATGTCAATCAGCTTAAAATTGCCCAGGCCACCTTAAATAAAGAACACGCACAGAACCGGGAGTAACTTATGTACGTTTAAAAATTACAGAAAAAACACTTCACAGTCTTTCACTGACACCCAGTGGTCAAACACAGAGGTTTTTGTGGGAAGCAGAAGAAACGCTGCAGTGAACAATCACAGGCTCAAGACAGCTCAGCAGAGAGCATTTATCTGGCTGTACAAACAGTTGTTTGCTTAACAGGATAAGAGTACATATGAAACTTTAAGTTATGCTTGCAAAATCAGCAGGTCAAGTTCTGTGCTTAGCTCCACTTGCACAATAGCTGGTGGAGTCAGTAGGAATCACACACACAACCAGGGGAAGACTCTAGTCCTAGGAGAGGATGTGGTTTTTCCAGGCTCGCTCCTTTTTTCTTGGCCTGCACCACCAGGAATTAACAACCCTCCACTAAAAAGGATACAGAAAACCCTGAAACAAAAACAGAAAAAAAAAACCAACTTAGAGTGTGATTATTGTTCAAAGTTTCTGACTAGCTTTTGTTTATATACTGCAGAACCACACTTCCATTTAAGAATGCCGTTGCTGGCCTTTTCCTGCATGGTAAAGTACGATAGCGCTGATCAGCTCAGATTCTGTCTTGTGCAAACATGACAGCTGCCTCTGATATTAAACAGAGCTGGACATTAACACACCAACAAATGTGAGTTATTCTGACCCCCCAGCTCATCCCTGAGCTCCTGCTAAACAATCGGCCTCAAACGTCCCTCAGCTGTGGCTTTCCTCAGAGGGCCAGCACTGGGTAGGTTGGTCCATCCCCAGGTGCCATCACGCAGCTGGTGACGGGCAACCAGCTTGATGGGGGAGAAAGGAGAGGGAGCAAGAGCTTCCCTTCCTCCCTGAAATCTCTGCAGGAGGGCTACTACACAAAACAGAGAGCTCCCCCAAGCAAACACAGCCAAGCACAATGTTAACTGTATGTTCTGTGCAGAGATGTAACATCAGCAACATGTCATCTTATCTATTGACAGCTCTGGCCAATAAGCAACAAAAACGTGTGGGGTGTCAGACTCTGATGCCAAAGCCTCTGAAATGCACCTTTGATGAAACTGTCTGGTGAAAAGATAACCAAGATAGTCTCCTGTCTGTACAGAGACCCAATGAATGATGGGTAGACACACAGAATGATATTGAAGAACAGTAGAGCTAAATAAATAAACAAAACAAACAAACAAAAAAGACAACAATAAACTATTATCAGTTCCTGTTGTAAAAACAGAGCTTTGGTCCTCACCACAGTTGAACCCTTATGTTTAACTTCAGCTTGAAATTGCAAAAGCGGTTGCTTAATCACTTAGCACACTTTGCAAGGGGCTATGGCTAGCCCCCCTCTTTTACGTTATTCCTCATGCTTTCAGTTCCATTATTGCCACTGGATGTTACTATCAACAGGACAGGACAGGAAAAGTAGGCAGGTACACGGGGATGAGGTACATCCACAGGACTCTGGGAACAGAGCTGGCTGCTGTCCCTGCCACTAAGGGCAGTTACGTGTGACAAGTTAGTTTAGGAATCAAGGTCAGCTTCATTCAGTAGCAGTGATGGCTGCTCCTAACACTCCTCCAACAGCAACAGGACCTGTGAGCCTGACTTTCCAGGTCTCATTTTCTTCCTGTTTTCCCCTTCCCCACTGCTTCCTATTCCATGAGAAGCACGATTCTGAATTTTTGTCTTTGTATAACAACATTTATTTTCGCCTCTGTTACTGACAAGCCTTGTGCCAGTGTGACAATACCCTGTCACAGTTCCTCAAGACAGCAAGAGCAAGAGGCGTCAGAAAGTAGAGGTGACAACATCTGCAGCAGATGTGAACTTGGCAATCACTCAGTCAAGCTGCCAGCAGGCTGGGAACCAGCACACAGATACAGCAATATGTGAATCAACTGACAAAAGTCAGTTCTCCTATTTTTTTTTTTAATGAAGTGGTAGACCAGCAAAACCACTTTGCACTTGAAGTGTTTTGTCTTCAGACTATCCTTTTAAATGTTAATTTTATGGTGCCTGTTACATGAAGAAACAAGAAGGCAAAGTTATAATGCAAATAGAGCAACCACATTGGTCTGTTACTAACACAGTATGTTATATATATTATCCTTAGTGTATCTTTCCAGAATAAAGACCACATAAGTCAGTTTTGGCTTGAACTCCAAATAGGGAACATTGTGGATTCCAAAAACTTTCTATTGCATCAGAAATGGAAGTGGCACCACTTCTAATGACGTCAAACACAGATTCATATGGCAAATCTCTGCTGAGATTTCTCTTCCTGCTTCTCTAGCCAAACTACAATATACATACATGAAGAAAAGACTAAACAGAGGACTGATAGCATAGCACATAAATTATGAAAGTTTAATGCAACTTGATTTACCACTTATGCTCTTGCTTTAACATTTGATATATTTTAGGACTCAGGACTCCTGTTGTAGTTTTCTATAATGAAGCAACGTATACTAAGGCCTGCTTCCCATTAGTGACTGTTTTACTGAACTAAAAGATCAAAACCAGCATCAGGTTTTGCTTTCAGGCATTTGAGACTGCTATAATTCATCACTTGCCCATCTCCATTTGAAGCAGGCACACATCATCTAAGGACTGGGAACTGTTAGAATAAATTATGTATTCTTCAAAACACATAAGTGAATTTATATTCAGTGTGCAACTGTAGACATAAAGACTTCCTTTAACAGAGCAGGAGATAGTGACCATCATCCTTCTACATCCTTCACTGTGTTATTCTTTTGTGCTTAAAGGATCTACATGCTTTCATCTAACTACAAGTGGTAGACTTTTAGCAGCTTTGTTGAGACTGCGTACAAAACTGAGGTGTAAAGGAGATGCCTTTGCAACAAAATCTCTGCCACAGCTAAAATATTTGAAATCAACCAAAGATGCAGCAGTATAATTTTGCCAAAAAGATTCTAAAAGGAAGGTGGATTTATTATTATTTCAATGAGAAAGATATTGGATGGTGTTTGGGTTATTTATGTGGTATTTCTATATAAGTAAGGAAAGATTGTTGAGAAAAGGTACACAGAAAAAAGTCGTATCAGTTTTGCTAGAGTGTTTTTAACAGGGTTCATAAAAGAAAACTCCTGAAATACCAAGAGTTGGATTTGTATTTAAATGTTGAAAGATGGAGGTAGATTTATATTTAGGTGTTTTGTTTGTATGTTTGTTTGTTTGTTTTTAAATCTCACTGCCTATTTATGTCTTACAGAGCCTAAGGACAAAGAGTCAGATGTTATGGGTTTGGATGTAGGAGTTATAGAGAAAGTTCCTCAGGTTTTCCTTATGGAAGGAGTCAGAGATACTCTTTTCCAGAAAACTGTGCTTCAAATTTATTCATAAGCTTTAAAAATTCCAGCCATTATTTTCTGCTACACTACTAAAATGTCTCTGAAGAGGTAAACCAAACCAGTTTCTTCTCCTGTTCCTGTTCTCATTATGTTCTGAAATATTAAATATTCTATTTTCTTGTGTTGCTTAGATTGACGTAAAGTTCAGTCTTTCCAACTGCATCTCAGAACACAGAGAAAACCTTTTTTTTTTTTTTTTTCCCTGAAATGAAAACCTTCAGCATTGCTCACTTGTTTGTCTTGCCCTTTATAAAAGACTAATGAGATAAGTGAGTGATGTAGTTTGGCTGCTGTTCAGCCAAACTCAGGGACAGAGAGAGAGAGAGAGAGAGAGAGACAGAGTGAGGGAGAGAGAGAGAGGGAGAGAGAGAGGGAGAGAGAGGGAGAGAGAGAGAAAGAGAGAAAGTGTTCCCAAATGAAAGGAGGAGAAAGTGCTCTTACATTGTACAAATAATCATCATTAGTCTTTTTTTTCCAATCAGCAGCTGAATCCAAAAGCTGTTTTATCCAGGAAATCCTGGAATAATGAGCCTCTTTCACACTTTCTTTTGACAAACCAAATTTCATGTAAATAATTATGGTCATCTTCAAGAAAATGAGGCCTGTAAGAGAGGTGTTGCTGTTCTATAGGATAGGTCCCAACATCCCAGCTCTCTCAGTCTGTACTTTCAGGTGAAGTTAGAGAAAAACTTCACCTGCATCCTCAGAAATGTCATTGAGAAGCTGTAACAATCTTTCAGTGAATACTTTTCTTACTTCCTTTGTATCCAGAGTTAGTTAACCATCATGATGGCTCACAAGCATCCCCTGTTATCCACTGTCATGACAACTACCAATTTCAGTGGCACACATTCCATTTTGCTCACATACTTTTGAGGCTGGTATTCTCAAGTATTCTCACTTTAGAATCTACATGGGCAAAATTACTAAGGAAGAAAGACTTCATACAAAACTATTGTGTTATAAGTCTAAAGCACAGACACATTTTGGCAAGCCAAGTGTTCCAGCTTGCTATCTAAGTAGGCCACATTTTAAAAGATTATCTTGAATATTTACAAAGGGCATCTAGATATAAGTGAATAAACTCCAATTTCTGGAAGAAAAAAAAGAAAAAAAAAAAAACACGCAATGCTGACCACATAAATTTGGAATATGGCCAAAGACCTAAATGTCATGTTGCTCTCACTAGTCTGTAACCATCTGACCTTTATGAATGCTGGGACAGCATAACCTTAGCAAGTCAATGGAGCTCTGCCAGTTCCTAACATATCTGGCCCTTAGAATACTTTTATTCTCTCACAACCACTGCAAAATTCAAGAACTTACTCCATGTGATTTGACAAGAGGGAGGAAAAAATAAACATTTAAGTTTTCAGAGCATCAAATCAAAGTACTCTTCAGACTGGAATTCAACACGAGTGTTTGATCTGGACAAATCTAGGCTGTGCATGAGGTCACACTGTAAAGACTTGCAGCACATTTTTGAGCCCAATCATTCTAAAGAAACCTAAATAAGGATAATTCACAGGTTCCTGTGTGGCCCATCTTTTTTCATTGCCAATCAGATGAAGTCTTTAGATCTGGCCATAGGGGACATTAACATCAGGGTGCCAAAGAACATGTTTGAAGGAAACATATCCCTGTGCTGTACAGAACTGCATGCACTCAATGAACTGTTATCCAGTAAACATCTGTTTATCTTTCACCCATCCTTTGTGAGACACTTATTCCTGGTCTCTATGAACTAATCTCTATAATCACATTTCTTTAAATCTCATTCAAAATACTAGAAGTGTTTATATTGCTTATGTGAGCAGTAACAGGACATAATCAAATCTACTAAAGGGTTCATCTGCAGCCTGGTTTGAGCTGGAACAGGAGACCACCAAGAAAAAAGCCAGAATCCTTCAGGAGGCAATGTATATGATTTGATAGCTTAGCTGTGTCTCACTTTTACTCATATCTCTCTCTGGAAGCTTGGCCTAAGAGAACAAGAAGTTAAAATAGTAATATCTATCTTGTGTTACACTGCCTCCTAATGTGGAGTGGTGCGGCTGAAAAGGGAAGCATGAATTTCAGCTCCTTAATAGCAATGTTTGGACTCTGAGCTGTTTCATTACTCTGAGTACATGAGAGCTTCTTGATTTTCTTGCATAGCTGTTAGCCTGTAGCTAATTAGCACTAACACAAGTCAAACTCAATTTTAGTCCTGGTATGTATTGCTCTGCATAGCTGACCTGCAAAATAGGCTTCTAAATCCCAATATATATTTTATAAATCATGACAATTCTGTGGAGTTAATTTTTATTTGCATAGTATTTCAAGCAATATACATAAACATTTGTAAATTATATGGAGGAATGTCATGTTGTACACTCTTTAACTATCCAATAGATGAAATGCCACAGAAAAATTCTGGTCTACATGATGCTAAGGAGAGAAGACTAAAAATATACAATGAGATCAGTAATTGGTTTCTGAAGACTTTCCAGCGAGGATGTTAAGAGAGAGTACTAGAGAAAATAATTTCCATATCTGAACTCTCAGAAAGTTGTGAATTCCTGTCATCATTTTAATTTGGCAACTTAAAATTCCAAAACGCTAATGGAAGAAGCTGGAAAGTGAAACATTCCCTTCCATATTGATCACTTGAGACATTATCCGCCCTGCATTAACCATTTATTACAGAGTATGGGACACTTCTAACTCATACTCTACAGGATACAGAGTCTCAGAGTTTTCTACTAATTAAGAAGAATAACAGAGAAAAAAATCACCCAAATGATAAAAGCCAGGTCACAAGAAATAGATACTGAGGAAGAAACGGGGCAAATGCTGTTCTGAGCAATACCACTATTTGAAGCTTGGAAAATCCACTAGATTTTGTTGGAGGTACACAGATCTCAGCATTTGGGAAAAGTTGGGAGTATTTCTTCATTAAATATCATTGTTATTTATTATTATACATAATCATATTTTGCACGAATCCAGAGTGTAGGATATAAACTGCTTAATGAAAAGTGGGAAATTAGTCATATGAAGTTCTTCTACTGGACCTCCAAACAGCAGTTGATTTCTAGTTCCAGTCAGAAGTTTTGTGAGGGAATAAAACAAAACAAAACAAAACACTATACAGTATACTGAACTGTAATTAAGTTTTCAGAATGCCCTGAGAAATTCAGTCTACAGCTGTTTTTAATTTAACATAATCTTAATCAGGTTGTCAGTCCATCTTCATATGATGCCAGTAGTGAATTTGGGTTCAACTGCTCTACTGTATTTGAAATGGTTTCTAATGGCACTCATGTATCCAAGATGGGATGATGCAGACTGAATGGGTGACTTTTACATAGGTGATAACCTGGCTGACTTTTCAATCTCAAAGGATGACAGCTGGAGGCCAGTGAACTCTGATTGGAGGCCAGTTATCAGTGGAGTTCCTCCAGGACTTTTTCTTGGGATCCACCTTATTTAATATATCTGTCAGTGACCTGAAGGAGAAGATGGAGCGCACACACCAAGTCTAGGACAACACCAAACCAGAAAATGCAACTGATAGGCCTAATGAAAGGGATGCTACTTAGAAGCACTACAGGAACGGGCCAAGAGGAACATCATGAAATTCAACAACAGGAAGTGTGAATTCCTGCACCTGGGATGGATTGACAGTGCAGCCAGTGCAGCCAGGTAAAGTCTGCAGATAGAATGGCTGAATAGCTTAGCTCTGCTGAGAAGAACCTGAGGGTCCTGCACACACTCTGTGTCCTGGATGTGTTGAAGACTAGCAGCTGGGCTGTTTCAACAAGACCACAGCTAGGAGATTGAGGGAATAATTATTGGATTCACCAGGATTCAAAAAAGAAAAAGAAAAAAAAAAGAGCAAGGTCAGGGAGGACCACCAAGATAGTCAAAGACTGAAGCTCTTTCCCTGTGAAGGGAAGCTGGGGGGGTTGTCCTGGAGAAGAGATGGATTTGTATCTACAGGATAAAACCAGGCTTATTACTTATTACCAGACTTATTACCTTGGCTTCTGTACCCTCACTATCATAATCACTATGTTATTGAATTCATATGATTGATGATTCAAATTTTAAACAATAATTTACTCTGTTTACTCAAAATAATATATGTATTTAATATATACATATATTACTTTTTATATATGATATATAGAACTCCTCCATACTAATGACTGAAATATCTCCAAAATCACAAAGTCACTTCAGCCTCCAAGTATTTGGGTACTTTAGCGTGATATACAGACAAATCCCACTAAAACCAAAGGAATTATTTGTATGTCATTGCTGTCACATACACAGCATTTCAAGAACTAGTACTTAATCAGTTATCAATACTTTCCTTCTAGCTGTAAAAACATATGCACTTCAAATGGAGTGATTAATCACTGCTGTGGGAGGAAAGTTTAGGAGGTATGATCAAACATTTCCTGAATTTGACTGAACAACAACAACAACAGAAGTGTGATTCTCTTCATATGAAACAAACATGGCAGCCCTCCACAGAAAACACATCTTATGCGAAAGGGATAGTTTAACGTGCTTGCCAGTAGGTCTCTTTCTTTAAAGAAAGAAAAAAATCTGCTTTTTTCCACATATTTTCTCTTCAAAATTCCATATTTCATATGGTCTAGACAGACAAAATAAATATATAAAAAGACTCACAAAAGAGAAGCCAGAACTTAGAAGATACCCCTTTATCTGGTGAGAGATCAGTGGCAACGGTTTCAGGCTTGGTGGTACTCTTGGTTTTTAATAGCATGACTCCAATAAATATTTTGCAACAACAGGATCATCATAGATGACCTGCAACTGAACACATATTTCCATAAGATTTGGAAACAATCTGGTAAAAACCCGTATTACGCTTCCTTTATCACTTGACTCAGATGAAGAAATGGCATAAGCATGTCTATTTTTATAACCTCCCTGTGCAAGAGGTACGGCTTAAACTAGGTGAAAGCAAGCATGAGCTTTCATGAGGATTCAGAGAGGTAGGCTTGTGCTCTTGCTGAAGACATTTTAGCTGAGATATGTTTATTGTTGTCAAGGTAGGTATATGAAATTTAATTTTGAAAAGTAATTCTTGCATTGTTTAAACTGAACTATCAGTTAAACAAAAAGTCTTTAAAAATCTTAAAGTCACTGCAAAAAGGGCTCATCAAAGAAAATGTAGCAACTGTCAGAAAACTTCAGATAATTTTTATTTTTATTAGACAAAATGTGGTAGGAAACCCTATGTGAGAGCAGTACTTTCTACTGCTCACTATGCTTTTTTGTTCAAAAATGTAACGAATGCTATAGACCTTAACCGCAGTAATGTTTGCCTTCCATATTTACTTTTAAGCTACACACAAATAAACTACTAAATAAATATCCTAAAAGCATTACTTTACTCCTTACTAGCTACTTAACTTTTATCTTTAACCTATCTGCAAAGTTATAGTCACTTGTTTTCATAATACAATATAAAGCAGAGCATAAAGTACCATGCTTAAATTTTCAGCATTTAATAGTTATGACATATTTTTCAGTACACTCTGAAAATACAGAACACAAAAAGTTCAAGTGACAATATATATATTGTTAAGTAAACAACAAAGTAAGCTTTTATTCAGTTTTATATTATTTTAATATAAGACTATGCTTATTTAGAAACTAAGAAATGTCTCAGGTGGTTGCATAAATTTGAAGTGAGAATCAATAAAACAAAAGATTTAATGCAAGGTTACAGTTAATTTAAGATTGATTTTTTGTTGCCAGTTTTCTTCAGTTATTGTACTTTCTCTTCCAAATGTTCCCTCTTTTTTTTTTTTTTCCCCAGTAGAAACATTTTTGTATTTGTCTCTGCCAGAACACTTGCAGTTCTTCCTACAAGCCAATATATTTTGTTCTTCTGAGTTTCTTCTTCTTTGCTTTGAGGCTTCTCTCATTGTCTTTGTCTATATTAGCTGTAATTTCAGATCTGCTGTGCAATTCTGTAAGAAACCCCCTGATTGCCTCCTTTTACCACATGCTGATTTGGCTTACAGTGCAGTTTTGTTGTGCGTCATTACTTCCAGAGTAAAAATAAGGGGGTAATGCTCTGTGCTGACATTGTAGCTGGACATGAAGTGCTGTTTTGAAGCCAGTCTCCTAAATACTACCTGTTACCATCCTTTGGTTCCATTTGCAGAGGGTCTGTAGAGCACATGAATTGTATTCCTTTCAGATGAAAAGAATTGGGAAGATGTGCTCCAGGAACACATCACATAACTTTATCTACTAACAGGCATTTAGTTTATAGGACCAGCTCAGCGCTAAGACAGAGTAACTACCACACACTGATAGAGATAATATAGGATTAATCCAGCTGATTGATCTGTGGATAGGCTCCTACAGGACCGCTGTATTTGCTGACATAGGTAAGGCCTAGATCTAGAAGATCTGTTCCATGTCTTGAGCAAACATGTTGTAAACTCAGATGTAAAACTTCAAAACAATAATCGGTCTTTTAGGCAGCTCCAAAACATCTGTATAGGGGGAACAATAGCTCAAAGAGAATAGACTCAATCAGATCCAATCTATAACATGAGATATGTGCAGTGCAAATGTAGGGGATGGCCCTCAGCTTCACAGATCATGCTGTGATCTACTGATCTGCTCCTATAGCTGTGAAGTACTTGCTAACACAGACATGTCCCATGCCCTTCTAGCACTTCACAATTCCTTGTGCTACTGGCTGTTAACTAGCTTCAGGATACCTTTTCTTTGCAGGATTGTCTTTAATAAGCTACACTTGTGCCTAATGGCCCCCAATCCCAAATGAGCAAAACGGCAAATGAGAATGAGCTATGATATGTCCCCTTAACAGTAAATGGGAGAAAACAATGAGATGTTTCCTATAGTGGTACAGCCACAGCTGAAGTTACAAGTTTGTATAGCACCCTGCTTTGAGTATTCCTGTTGCATAGTCTTTCAGTAAAATTCCCTCCCTTTGGAAGTTATTTTATCTTGTTTGCTTGCTACAGCTAAAGACTAGTAGCTGTTAGGGCATGATAGGAAGTAAAAGTATTTAGTTACTGTCAATCAGGTTTTATATCTATTTGTTTTCCTTTTTATTTACTTCATTTCCTCATTTTGTTTTTCTAGACATTTTTCATTTCAGCAATCACTTATGTGACATAGCCTGCTGTGAATTATTTGTGTGTGAATGGTTTTGATTTCTTTCTAAAATGTCTACTTGAACTCTTGCTACAGAAGTACTGAATAAAACAGAGTAAATAATTCTTGCTATTTAAGGTGCAAGGGAATGACAAAGGGTATAAGGAGGGAGCAAAATTGAGTCTATCCACACTCTCCACTCTGATCTGCCAGCTGTGATAGACAGCCAGCCTTCCCCAAAGGCTAACACACATCACTTTCAAAGTAGAGGCAGACTCTACCACTTAAGCCTCACCACTAACTTAAGATATTACCAGCAAAATAAGGAATATATTATCATCCCACAGTTCCCTGACATGCCAAGAAGGACAGACAATCTTTGTTTAAAACATCTATACAAGTGCTCACTTTCTAGCACAATTTGTTCTCAAAGTCTTACCAGCACCCAGGGGGACCAGCAAAACCTGCGATCACAAAGTACGTTGGTGGAGTTTATGGTGTGTCTACCTACTACTGCTTCAGGTTAACTCTAAATTCCTCCAGCAGAGAAACCAATGGTATCCTGTCCTGGTCTGCAGAGTCACTGTTCTTGCTAACAAATTAATTTGTCATGCTAACAAACTTATTACTTTTGCTAAGAGAAACCTGGCAGTGATTTATATGTATTATTAGGAATACTTTTATTAATTTGATAGCAATAGCAACAACAGCAAGGCTAATATTTGTGTTGGCAGTAAACTGTTCAGTCAAGGACTGGGCATCATTATGCACAACACAAGAACAGGCTCCTAGTCAGCCATATGACTGAAAGCTTTAAAAAACAAAATCATCAAAAAGTCATGTAGATTATTCAGTCTCACCCAGGGCCAAATACTGAACACCTGCAGCTTGAGTCAGGGGGGCTAGCAAGACTGAGCCTGTCCCATCATTTAGGGGACAGACAGGAACACGCTGGAAAAAATCTTCATCCTAGCTATTGTGGAGAGTCCTAAAGACTGGAGCAGTGTACAGCCTCACTGCACTGCTAACAAATCCTGAAGCAAACAATTGCCACATCTCCATATGCTACATCTCCACGTGCCGTATATCTGTATGCTACATTTCCTTATGTCACATCTTCCATATGATATGTAAAATGAGGCTTTCTAGCACCTCTTGACATATTAGATATGGAGCTATTTGCTAAGACCCATTTCATACTTGACATAATCCTTCCTTCCTTAAAATTAATATCCTGTAAATTTTAAAAATAAATCTTCTTCCTTTCCTTTCCTTTCCTTTCCTTTCTTTCCTTTCCTTTCCTTTCCTTTCCTTTCCTTTCCTTTCCTTTCCTTTCCTTTTCCTTTCCTTTCCTTTCCTTTCCTTTCCTTTCCTTTCCTTTCCTTTCCTTTCCTTTCCTTTCCTTTCCTCCCCTCCCCTCCCCTCCCCTCCCCTCCCCTCCCCCCCTTCCCCTCCCTTCCTCCTCCCCTCCCCTCCCCTCCCCCCCCTTCTCCTCCCCTCCCCTCCCCCCCCTTCCTTCCCTTCCCTCCCCTCCCCTCCCTCCCCCTCCCCTCCCCTTCCCTTCCCTTCCCTTCCCTTCCCTTCCCTTCCCTTCCCTTCCCTTCCCTTCCCTTCCCTTCCCCCTTCCTTCCCTTCCATTTCTTCTTTTGTTTTATTCTTTCCTTCAGTTCCTCATCATTACAACCCCTTTCCCCGTCCCTTCCCAGAAAATAAAACTCACTTCCCTTCTGTCTCATTATCCCTGATCTGAATGCCACCAACACCACTCTTTCTTCTCACATTTTGTGAATGCGCAGTGAGCCTGGTCAGAGACAACAGTCTGCATTCTCTAGCACCAAAGCTGAATTCAGGTTTGAAAAGATGTATTAAAGGTTATAAGGGAAGTCTCCTGAACCTCTTGTGTTGGGTAAGTAGGTTAAGAGCTGAGCTAATATGAATGGGGAAAACATTGCCAAAAAGTTTCAGGATGGTCAAAAAAATCACATTCTTTTTAGTGAATTTACTATTTACTATTGTAATTTTAGTCTAATTTATACTATGCCTCCATTTTAAGTCTCAGCAAGTCAGAACGCCCTAAAGCACACACACGCTATGAACAGGCATCAGCATGAACAAACATGACTATATGCACAAACATACAAGCATGTCAAAATGGAAAAGCCTGCCTTTTCCCATCACCCAAAGGCTCCATTGCCCCCCCTTCTGTACTGATGTGTTCTCCACCGTTCTCCCTCACAAATTGCCCACTGATGTAATAAAAGGGACAAAACAGACCCCAGCCTGCTCCAACCTACTCTGTGCTTCCCTGTTCAATAGGGCTGGCACTCCGGGACAGGTCCAGGGAGTAAGGATGCCACAAACCTAGGGCACAGAGCAGGCACCACACCAGCACTCACAGGAAAGAGCAGGGTAAATGCTAGGACACAGGACACAGTTAGATATTGCTTGCTGGAGAAGACAGAAAAAGTCAATTTGTGTCTTGGTTAAAGAGTCATAACAAGGTCTCTCCATCCACACCATCATGTGAAAGGTTGGATCCATATGCCCAGTCTTTAAAATATTGCACGTGCACAGCTGAAACACTGCATGGGTACTCTGAGACGCTGCAGAGGGTACTTAACTTCAGGTACTATAACGTAGATGCTCAACTTTGTGCATAGCTTACAATAAATAAGGTGAAAATTATGCCTGAGTGTAGTCAAGGCACGGTGTGTAGCAAACTATTAAAGAAGCCATCTCAAATTCATAGAGTATTATTGTCTGTAACAGAAGTGTATAAAGTATTCTCTAGTTCTTATCATCTGTTATAAACATTTCAGTTGTTTCCAAACATTTTTCATTGCATAACTGGTCATATTAATGTAAAATTTTCCAAATGAAAAAGGTTCATAAGTAGTTTCAGGAACATTAGGTGAAGCTGCCCACTTCCATGATCCCAGCAATATCTGAAGAGCCAATTAAAGGATGCATTTCAGGAAAGGTATGCATATCCTTCAGGGTACTGCAAAAGTTTACAGTGTGGTGGAAATGCCCATGACAGATAATAGATTTCAACTCATTTGATCAAAGGATCTTTGGGAAAAAAAACAAAACACACAGAATGAAGTTATTAAAGAAAGGTAAGTACTCTTTATTACACCTCTTTCAGCACACTGACTTGGAAAATGTAGGCATTTAGACAAAATGGTCTTGTATTTTCTTGTCCAGTGTTTGTTTCATGTGATCACTGTGGGGCAGGTGCAGAGAACATCTCATTTTACACATGTTCTTGCATAAGAGCTTTGGCCTTGGAGCACCTGTTAGGGCCGGTTTAAGTTCTTTCTCCTGGACACAGACTCTCTCAGCTGTTAGTAATTAGAAAAAAACAAAGCAGAACTACCACATGGATGCAGGCCCTGAGAGATGAGGAATGCCAAAGAAAGCAGCACAGACTTTATAAGGATGCATGTCATATTTTTTCCCTTGGCAGTACAACCTTAGAACACCAGGGTGAACGCCAGCTACCCCAGTGTCGAGAAAACAGAAGAAAGTGTTAGAGGTCTTTTAAACTTTGATCAGAAAGGAGAGCACCTAGAGGCAAGACAATTCTGTAGAGCAAACCAGGTTTATAAATATGGTTTTAGAGAAATTCTATCGGAAAAGATGTGTTTAAAAATTTTGATTGATTGAAGCAGGGTAGTTTTCTAAAACTTTGCAAACGGAAGACTTGCACTAGCATTTGTTTTAGTTATTATTGCTCTTGCAGGTTGTCTCATCAAGCTAGTCTTTATTTGTAGCCTTAAAATGCTTTAGAAACCATTTTTAGCTTATGAAATTAAAGCATCTGTAGAGGATTATGTATTTCAAATACATATTAAATGGTTTTCTACACTACAGAGATGTCATCTGTATGCAACCTGAAGATTTACTGACTAAAGCACATTTTCTCTGGCAACATATACGAAACTTTACATTTGGCTTTTATCACTAAGTTTCAATCCAATTAGAATCTATTTCAATGGAAAAAATGTGCTGATCTTAACAGGAAAGAGTCAATTGATTAGTGATTCTGAGCCACAAAAAATAAATTTAATGAGACCAGTAATAGAGCACATTATACACAAAATACCTAAAAGTCAGCAAGAGATTATCTTAAGTTACTTCTGTCACCTATAAATTTCCTCCCAGATAATTTCATGGGGGGACATGCATTAGCATGTGACTTTTTAAACTAAAAGAGAAGTTGGTGTTTAATAAATCAAATGTAAAAGTTAAAATAAGTTAGAAAAGGAAGATTAATAATGCCGTTCTGAGAATCTATTTATAAATTCTATTTGTATTGAGATCACTGAAGATATTAACATGATTTCAAATAAGAAAATTGGTAATGTCTATTTTTAGTTTTCAGATGGAATCACATTCAAACATTTGGTAAAATTGTAAGCACCACCTTTGAACAGCATGTCCTTTTAGAGAGCTTCTGGAGTCATCTTTTGTTTTTTCCACCTCCAAGAGGGTAATTAGAAATGGTTTTAAAGAGAAAAGGATGGCTTCTGGTGTGCTGGATTAGGTGGTCTCCTTCAAAAGACATTAATAAATAAAAAAAAAATCACCTTGTACTCCACCCATTATTTTCTACTGTCATAGACATAAAAACACCATCAAACTGCTGTGTCTGCTGATGAATTTCCCCACCAGATAACAGACAAGCACATAGTATTTTTGTGCTTACTTCTGTGACCCAGTTTTCAGGGACCTCAGGCATTTTATACGCTAGTAGTGGTCTACTGTACACTCTTTAGAGAGCCATAGTAGCAGCACAGCCCTCAAAGGTTGTTGAATATCATACATTAATTAGTCTGTTTTAGTGTTCAATTGGTCCCACTAGTCCTATTGCCAGTTTTTCCCTCTCAATCTCAAACTATCTGTGGGATGAGTTCCCTCACACACACAGACTTAGCCAAAATGTTGCACTGTCAGTTCAAAACCATATAGCTGTGGAAAAAAAAAAATGAAAGAATGATCAGTGTTACCATTTCGTGATGATAAATAATTAATATTGATATTTTAACTAGATAAATTATAAACCCACCACAGATAAAACTTGCAACTTCAGGACAAGACAAGAAATCCTGGTTTAATGAACAGGGATGATAAAAAGCTGTAGAATACTTATATTATTATAGCACTATAACATATTTAAATCAAGTCCTGGCTGATGAGTGAATAATGAGACATCAGTGGAATCACTGCCTTTAGATGATGCTCAACAGCTGCCAAAATAGGATTTCACCTGGAAGGTCCAGCACAGTCAGGAAGCTGGTGTTAGGATATGGTGCTGTGTTTTTCTGGCACCAGCTTCTTTTTTGTGGTTCCTGTTTGCTTCACCTCTCTGACCATGGAGTATTTAATGCCTGAGGTTATAGCAGCAAGAGAATGAGGCAGCAATGGCAGACGGGAGGGGAGAATGGAAGTGATGTTGTTAAAGTCATCCACCATGTCACTACTAAAGGCTGTCTGTCAAAAGCCAGCAAAAGCTGGCAAAGGGTACTTTTCCTTTAGAGATCATTTGTAAAGATTTCAAGAAATCTTTGTTTTGACTACTGCTGCAGAGGAAGGAAAAGAAAACAGAAATAAACACTAAAAGCAACTTGACTTAACAAGGTGAAAGTAAGCAAGGGCATGGAGAAAGGCTAGAAGCCTGATAACCTTATCACTTGCACAGCATGGTCAGATCTAATCATTTTCTAAAACAAACCTGGAAAGAGATGAAAGAGCTGATATATCTCTAAAGGTTTAGCAGGTCTAGAGACAGAAAGCAGCTTTTACATGGGAATAATATAAACAAGGAGATTAAGAGTTTACAATAGCTCTTTGAGAAAGGTAACAATCCCCCAGTTGGCACTACATTAAAATGATTTTAATCATTCTAATGGGGGAGATGGATGTTTGAGAAAGAAAATTCCATAATTATACTTTTAAGAGAAGAATTATTCTGCTTTTCTTAAGTAAAAAGCGTCTGTTAAAAGTTTTTTAAACGTGAAAAAGGGATAGTTAGTCCAGTACAGAATACAGACTATGAGAATCATTCCAGTTTGTTGAAAGAAGAATGGAGGAGGGAAGACAGATAGAAATTTCTGCTTGAGTACAGCTTGAGTGTTTTGTTTTTGTTTTTGTTTTTGTTTTTCCCATGGAGTCTGTTTTGATTTTTAAATTATTATTATTATTATTTACAAAGATGTAAAGGAGTGTTTTGTTTGATCACCACTTATCAACCAGTAGGAGAGTATTTTATGAAAACCCCATCCCAAATATTTTCACCTACTGTTCACAATACCAGTCTTAGGGGCAAAAGGTCTTGCCTTTACCAGTTGCTATTCTTTCACTGTCCAATGAAATTAAAGATCCAGTCCTGTAACTGGATGTAATGACTTGTAATATCTTGTAACTGTCTCACACAGGCTTTTTTCTACTAGAAGACACACAAACATAGCGATGTAGGTAGAGGCAGAGTATAAAGGGACAGAAGATAAATCCCTATGGAAGACCTGACATTTTGTGCCCTGAGAATTAAGAGTAGTATGAGTCTCAGCCCCTACCATCAGAATCAATCCATAGGTGTGATTGCTAAATCGCTACTTTCTTCAAAGATGCTGTAACATGATGTGGCATTTCAAAGACACAATAAAACAGAAATGCAAAGACCAGCAAAATGACCTGTGAGGCTCAGCTACATGCTGCTTCTTCTCACAGACCCCTCTCCTCTCCTGTTCTAGAAATGTTTTTTTTTCTTTCTGCTGTCTCCTGGATAGTGGCCAACTTGTAGGTCCTCAGATTCAACAACTGGGGCCCTTTGTTTTAGGGCAATCACTAACATTGCCTAGCTTGCTCTCTTCAATAAAACAGGAAGTGCTTAGACCAACAAGGTTGTGGACCACCTAGCCTCAGACCTAGTCATACATATGTTTATATTTCAGTTTCCTTTTCTCTTTGGTGGAATATTAAATTCAGAAATCTTCTGCCTTCATAAGAGATAGATGCTGAGAGTCACAGTCCAGAAATGTCCAATGGTTCATTGAAGCAAAGTCATTCAATAATCGCTTTGAGTTTTAACAGCAGTTAATCACACTTGTGATAAAACTTTGTTATTACTACAGATTGACTTGGAATCTTGTAGCACAAAATAACAAACACAAACATCTGAGCAACAGATAATTCCCTTCAGCCCTGGTATATATGAGAAGGACTCATAACTGACAGTAGCACATCCTTATGCTTTGGAGCATGTTTCTGAAGGTCATAAGGGCATCAGAAACCTGTCAAAGGGGAGTTTAGAGCCTCGTGTTTCTGCTAGACACACAACCAGAGAGCTTTATCACAGCGTGCTACTGCTCTCAAAAAGTCAGATTCTACTGTGCAGTCTGTGCATTTGAAAAGTGTTTATTTCAACCATTTCAGTTGTTATTTCTATATAACTGGACTCTCTGAAGAAAATACTCAGCAAGATCCAAGCAACTTCTTGTTTTCCCTTCCTGTTCTCCTCCATCTTTCTCACTATAGCCTTTCATTCTGCATTCACTATTTACTGCTCTGTGCACAAAGGTGAGTAAATGACTCCAATATCCCATGTCTAGCTTTATCTCCTAACACAGTAACATTCTGAGTCAGGAGCCAGGCCTGGCAACAGTTTGATACCTTGCAGGTTGATGGTGTTATCAGAACTAAATAATGTTGCTTGCTAGCCTAATAAAAAAAAAAAAAAAAAAAAATTGATGGATGAAAATGGATGGAAAACACACCCACAGATACAGATTGTAAACATATATTTTCTGTCTGGATCTAAAGGTGAGTGACTAAATGGTATTGCAGATGTACCGAAGTATGGATCTTGGGAAAGTGGCCAGACCATGTCTCGACCATCTATCAGGACAAGTCTTGGAGTCACACCATCACCCCACACAGACTAGTTTTGCCTGGAAGAAAACCCCATTGTGTTTCTGGGAGGAAGCCGTAGTGCACCTTAGCCTTCAGGGCACCTGCTAGGTGCACCCTTTCAGCCCTCAGCCACCTTGCTAGCACCTTCCAACTCCATCCGTACAGGAGAAGATGTACATTCCCAGAGCCATCAAGACAGCTTTTCTCAGGAGTACTGTATCTTTTTGATGAAGTCATGAACATGCTGTCGTGTCATTGCTCTGCTGCTGATTTTGCTTGAAAACCAAAGATTCACACAGACACCAGGGCAGCACTACTACAACAGCTCTAAGGAAGAGCTGGTACTACAACTTTATGGCCAAGATTGTATCTCCTGCTTCCAAAGAGTTTCTGTGCTGGTGGCATGATAATGATTTCAATATTTGCTTAAATTTGCTTAAATAACTTCACCAAGAAAAAGATAAAGCAAGAAAAAGGCAAAACTTTTCTAAATGCATAACAGATGCACCAGTGCATGACGGGATGAATGCAGAACAGACTTGGACCTGTCATCACGCTCCTCACAGTCACATTCTTCCTGCAGCTCATGTGGCCTACACCTGCGATATACTGGCAACGAGGCATGAGAGGCTCCCAGGTTCAAAGCAAAGTCTCATACCTTTGTTCCTGCCTGCAAGCTTTTTTACTTTTAACCTTTTCCCTCCCTGTCATCAGTGTTTTATTTTGCATGTAGCAGCTCTGACTATATACCAAGACGTTTGGATTTATTTTGTGTGTGTTTCTTTCTTTTTTTATTATTTATTTTAGCATAGAGGATACTCATCAAAGCAAAGTATAGATAGTAGAGCTAAAAGTTACATAAAAAGTCACAAATAATGAATGCTAAATATGTTTAAACATAAGGACTCTTGTCAGTCTCTGAATATTTGCTGCAGTGCATGAATATAGATTTTTCTTTAACATGTTATGAAAAATCAGCACTTTATTCTCACTTCTACATTTTTTCCTCCAGCAATACCAAAGGGTTCTTCAATCAGAATCAGTAACGGTTAGGAGTAAGGGTCAATAATCCATCTCTAGGGTGTTTTAAATGGGGAGAGGAGTGTAAACTGGTGGCACAGTAAGTGAGGGTTAGGTCTTCATTTATCAAAGGCTGCAAAATGGCACGGATACAGAGAGACCTGTCATTGCTAGAATCTGAAAAAGTATATCATTTGCATTAATAGCCCTTGCTCATACAAGAAGGACTTTCTATGAAGATTGATGTTCAAAAGCCATAGGTCCCAATGACCTAGGGAAAAAGAAAAATAATAAACAAATAAAATAATAATAATAATATAATAATAATAATAATAATAACAAAGAGGAAATGGCAAGGCTACAACACTTTTTAGGTTTGTAAACTAGTCTAAATAGATTTATTTGACTTAAGAATTCCCACCCTTTCTTTTTCCAGCTACCTGTAGTTAAACATGCCAATGTGTAACTGGAAGTTAAAGTGTAAGTGAAAAATATCTATACTTGCTCTGATGCTTTTACATCTGCACAGCACTCCTAGAAATAAAGTCCATATATAGCTACAACAGTATTCTGTACATTTAGGTGCATCTTAGTGTACATATTTCTGCTCTTAAATGTTTCTAACAGCTATCTCTGACACACACACTGCTGCACATCAGGACAAACGATTCCCAGACAAAGTAGCCAAAAAATTGTGTACTATACACTTTTTGTGCTTTTAGGAATCCTGCAGTTTATTAGCATCCTGAAGTGAAGACATTGGACGGCCTTTACTCTTGATTTTTGGAAAGTGGCTTTGAAAACATTCTTAAAAAACAAACAAACAAAAATTATATAATGTTGTGACAGTTTGCGATCTGATTTTGTCTGTTCTGTACCAGTTCTGTAATTTACCTCAAGCCTTCTAGCATTAGCTGGTATATGACATGTCAGGGCCAGAATTCAGTGACTAAAAAAAATTCTTAAAGTAAGATAGGAGCTTGTTGAAAAACAGTGGCCAGCTTTGTTACAAAACACGAAGTTTTCGTCGGTATTGAACAGAAAGTTATTTGTTAATAGCAGTTTTATAAATCTCTTGGAGGCTTTTCTTTATCTATATTTAGACTTAGCTCCCCTCAAAACCCTTTTATTTATCTTCTTTCAGGTGATGGAACTAATATGAACTTCACAGTTTGCTTATTTCACTTTACTCATATTTTAGTATTCAGTTCCATACAAAGAATGCTAACACTGAAGAACCTAAAAAAGAAAAAAGCTGCACAGAACTGACTCATTTAAGATGAAGTTAGTATGGTTTCTGCCTCCCCACTAGATCTTAGTTATCTGCCCTTTTTCTGCCTCAGGCTAAAATGAAAATGACCATCCTTCTTTTAATCCCAGCATTTAACATAGTTTGTAGTTCTGCAAAACCAGATAACAACTCCAGAAAGCACTTAGAGCTAAAAGTGAAAACTGAAGTATGTCCAACTGTCTACAAGTATGACCTGTCTTCTAGAAGTGCAGCCCAGCCACAAAGGGTCTATGAGCAGGTCACCGACACAATCTACACTGAAGTCAAGACTGCCCTCAGCTGTGATGGGACAAAAACCAAGACCATGATTCTGTTGCCTCAAAATGTCCCACGGACCCAGGAAAAAAAAAAAAAAAATAAAAAAAAAAAAAAAAAAAAAAAAAAAAACAAACACCTCTAAGGCATGGTAATGTGCAAGGTAGGGAGAGGAAAATCCCCCAGAGAAAAGATAGAAATTTTCATTTCTCCCTATGATGTCAGTGATAAGAAATGATCCTATCATGCCCTCATTAGCCACCTCTTTCCCAAGTGCCATGAAGGAAGAAAAAGATTTTGAAGCATCCCTGATAAGATTACACCAGATCCAGGAGAAAGTCCCACAAGACCCTATTGCCACTTATAGTTTTACCTCATCTCTTGTTTTTCCTCTAGGGTGTCAAACCCAGATGACATCAAGGATTTTGAAGTTTCCTTGGGTTTTGCAACATGATGTGCATATTCTCACTGTGCATCATGAAAATCCCATTAATTTCAGTGAATTATTTTTTCCAATTATTCATTTTCCAAAAATCATTCCAAAATTAAAAAAATATATAATGCCACAATGGCATTTTAATGACTTAGTAAAGCTGGCAAAGATCTTGGAAATGCAAAACTTGCTTAGTTTAGACCATTTTTGTAAAGTTAGAAGAGACTTGATGGTGAAGTTCTTAAACAGTTAGCATTTCCTCTGTCTTTTAAAATCAAGAATCCATTTTTGATTTTAAAATTATTCTTTCAAATTATAACTTACACCAGAACAATGAAAAGAAACTTTGAAAACTTAAAAATGAAGCTCTAAAAAGTAATTGATGAAATTACTTCTGAAAAATCTTGTCATATAGAAAAACTGATTATTTTTAGACAGACTACAAATGATCATGGTCCTTTTCAGGGAGAAAAAAAAAAAATAAACAGCTAAAGGTAATTCTTGTTTGTTTTCAGGACAACTACAGTTTATATGTTTTCAATTTTCCAGATAATTTCAGATTTTCTGTAGCATGTGGATGTGGCCTACATTCCAGTTAAGAAGCTGATGAAATTTTTGTTGGTGGCAATTAGAGTTTAGTCAGATGGAAATCTTTACAGAGGACACTGAGATGTTGCTTAAAAATTTACATTAATTCCATGTATTCTTTCACAGAAAAAAATGTGGAAAGTAGCAATGAAAAATATGAGAAAAGGCAATGGCATTCATGTAATCCTGAAGAGATTCAAATTACAGTGAGTATGTATATTTCATACATTTTTATATAGCACTTTATCTGAATGAGAAGGCATATATTAATAGAAAGATTATTTTCCCTGGCTTACATTGGCATTCTCAATAACTTATTCATCACAATTAAGTAAAAATTATGAACATGTGGAAAACTTGTCAAACAGTTCTAAACAATGTTTTCTAAATAATCACAAAGAGGTCATCTGTTTTTTTTTTTTTTTGTCTTTTTGTTTGTTTGTTTTTTTGTTGTTTTTCTCCAGAACATTCAACAAGTCCTCTTTGTCAGTAAATGATGTAGGTACCTACATCAATAATTTCTGGTAAATACATGATGGGTGAAGTCATTTAAAGAGCCATTCTAGAAGCCAAACTAGTCTGGAGGTGGGGATTTATTTGACATAATGTCTCCATATGAACTGTTCTAGTAGTAAGTGATACTAAATCCTTTGATCTAGCTTCCAAAAATAAATAACAACTCATATCAGTATTCATGTACTTCATTATATGCAAATAACAACTGCAAGAGAGAGATTCTCATTTTCAGCATCAGTGTGAAATACTTGCCATGAGAATATCACTACTTTTGTAATAACCATGTCATGATCAGCAAGTTTGCTTTGAAGAATCAAGTATAATAGAGAAAGTAATCATAACGATTTTTAAAAGTATAAGTTTTCTGAAGAAAAATAAATTAATAAATAAATACGTGTATGAGTAAAGTAAATACAGTTGGAGATAGTCTAAGAATACTGTCCTTTGGACACACAAGAACTACAAGTATTAGTGGGCTAAACATTTTTACATACATATACATTTTGTACCTGCATGCATGCCCATTCATCTAAGATGATGCCTCGAAAAATTTTTAAAGCTGAATGACTTTGAGGAGTAAATTATATTTCCAATGATGGGACAGAGAAACAGAGGTTCATTCATGATGGGACAGAGAAACAGAGGTTCATTCAGACAGTAAATACTTAATTCATGTTTCTGTTTCTAAGACCTGGAGGAAAACTGGTCAAAAAAACCGGAAGCTTCAATTCAAATTTAACTTGAGGGGACAGGTAATGCGAGGTAAATGCTAGCTGACAAAATTTCCCTAAATTAAATTCTACACAGTGATTTGGGGGAATGGTCAAACATTCTCTTAGGTAATGCATTCAATTAGGAAAAGACATATTTTTTTCTACTCTTATTTTCTCCTAATTCCTATGGCTGTGTGAAGTAGTTTCTCTTACACAAGATTTTAAAGCTGTTTTATATCTGTCTACCAGCTGAGGTTTCCAGGACATCTTCTCCATGCTATGGATAACAGGAGCAGTTTCCTACTTACACAATGGCAAGAGGCTGGATGGGGAATTTCCATCCCTGTCAGCAATGACAGTAACTTCACAGTGCTGTATGCTAGCCCATACAGCAGCTGAACTGGGAGTTCTGGCTGTTGTTTCATTCACAATGTGTTCTTGTTACCCAATTATACTTGTAACATTTCTGTTTATTATTTTGTAATCTTTGACTCTGTCGTTTATTAGTGTCTCTATTTATTCTGTGCAACTAAGGATACAAAGGTATCCTTAGGAGACAGGAGACAGCTCAGGAGACAGAAAACTAAAGTCCTGTAAACTATATACCTCATACAGTTTATGATAAATAAATTTGAGTTATACTGTGTTTCTGGTGCAGAGTAGCACAGCATATATGGTGATCACTTAGATGATGCAATTCCCAGTTATTCTGAGAACTGTATGTAGTACTGAAATGCTCACCTGAGTAAGCTGTAGCATTGCAGCTTCAGGTCTGCAGCTTAAAGTTGCTCACAAATTGATTTAATTACATGCCCTTTTCTTTGCACAGTTTAAAACTTAAAAAAACAAACAAACAACTTTATTTTCATGGTTTGACAGAATTGAAATCTGAAACATACTAGTAATTTTAAACTTCACAACTGATAGACTATGTCTGAGGCTTACAGCCTCTACAGCGAGCCTTTAAGAAGCAGATAAAATCTAAAGTATGTGTTTAAGGTAGAAAAAATTCAAATACATCCTCAACTAGTTCTCAAATGCCTAATTACAATTTTAATGTCAATTTTGTTAGAGTTACTTCTTTTTCACCTTTAGATTGTACTATTGAAAGTTCCATTTTCTCAATGCAAATAATGAATTGTCATACAAAAAGCTCATAGTATCCTTCAATCTTCCATAATAATAAGCCAAAGCAATAGGAAGATTTTTCTAAGTTGGGTTTCCTAAGGCCAAGCATTCTTCTATGAGGTAAGATAGTAAAACAGAGGAGAATTTGGCTCTAAAATGAAGTTTATTCATTTCCTCTTACTGTCAGATAGAAGTTCCTTTGGAAAGTCTTGTACAAAATAAGTACTCTCTTGAAATATTAAAATGCCTTGGAATAAAATCAATTGGATCATGAGTTCTATTTTACTCTGATAAAAAGTAGAGGTGCTATTTCCTATTAGTGTGTAACTGTTAATATCATATATCAAGTTGTATTGCTTTTTAACTGGTATTGGAGTGTGTTTTTTTTTCCTGCTTTTGAGTATTTGGTATTATTACCACTGCATTATGACACTGTTACTCTTCATATATATATACACACATATGTTACTCTTCATATATACATACATATATATATATATATAGGTGTGTATATATAATATATATGCGCACAGGCATAAGCTAAAGATCAGGCTCATCCTTCAGTCCTCATTTTCAACATTTACATATTGACCTGACCTTTGGCTCAATTTTAGAATGAGTTACTTGTCTAGTAAGGAAACTCAGGTTTATAGTAACCTTCTCCATTAATTACATGAATAAAATTGCCCAAACTCAGTTGCCTACCAACACAGGGCACCTTGTTCTGTGAATTCAGTGATGCAGTATTAGAAAAGTGAAAAAGGTGTTAGGAAAGTACCACTGTAAGCAACAAGACACAGAGGTGATTTTGACACCTGTGAAGCCTCTCTCTTAATCAACATGAATTAGAAACAATCTATACAAATTTGGTAATATGCTAAATGATAACAACACTGAACTCCTAACTATGTTTCACAGAAGGCTAACATACCCTGATTGTACACAGATACTGTGTATAGGCAGAGAAGAAAGTGAGATAGAGCATTTCTTCCAGGGTTGATGCAGTCTTATTGTGGTTGTAGTTTTAATCCTCAAGGGGAATAAATACTTCCAATACAATCAAGCTTCATGTATGCTTGGCTTATAAAACAAGATTTCTTTGCCCAATTCCAGAGAGTAAAATGATAAAAAGGACAGGTAACATAAAACCTGCATGCCATATAATAAACTCCAAATTCAAGATACATGAAAGCATGTAAGAAGAAAAACAATATTTGACGTGTCTTTACAGCTCTGATGCCTGCTGTTATATGATAGTCACATACTTCTGGTGATAGTTTCTCTTTTCTCCTATGCACATGTGGAATATCACTTGCTATTAGAGATGGTGAACATCTTTTCAAACTTTTGACTAAAATTCACGTCATATTTTCTACACGTACCTTTGCAGCCACTCTCTGACCACCTTTATTACATGCAGAGAAAGATCCCCCTTTATTACATGCTGAGGAAGCACACACAGGGAATAGCCAAAGACAAAGACATCTGAACACCAGAGACTCACCCCTATCCTACATGCATACATAAGGAGGATTGAGCACTTTACCTCTAAAATAACTAACAGTTCAAAAGCACACCTTAAAGACAGTATTTTTTTTTCCAGTTTCTCTCTTTCCTTCTCATTACCACCCTTTATTTCACCTCCTTCCCTTCATAGCTCCCTCTCTATTATTTTCGTATCTACAAGGTAAAATAATTTGGAGGACTGCAATCACAATATTGTACTTCCAGTTATATATAAAACACTTGGATATCTTCTAGCAAAACCTTCCATGCTTCATTTTATCACCTGTGAAAAACACCATTACAAGACTCACACTAGATAACTTGTGGAAGAAAATTTGGCATTTGACTTTCCAAATGAGGAGGTAAGCCAACTTACAATATTAAACACACATGGCATGTTAATAGCAACAACAGATAATCTAGCTGTACAAAAAGCATAGCATGAAGTGCAAATAGAATTTAAGTCTTTACTAGTAAATTCGTAATCCAAGCTTAACTAAGGAAAAAAATGTAAGTCATACCCTACAGTTATTATTAAACTTTATTATATTAAATATTTTTATACATGACTAAAACTCTCACTAAACATAACATTGATGTGATAAAAAATTCATAAAAACTTTGCTCCTTTTTTCCCTGATTGGTTTCCATATACTTTTCTCACCGATCTCTTTTATTTATCCTGCAGTAGTGACATGGACATAAATGAAAAAATCCCAAACACCTGTTGTTTTTATAATGTATTTTAAATTAATTTTCATTTGCCTTCTGAAAAACATCCTGGAAACATGTAGGTGCTGAAATCCAGATATTTGGCACACAGCTGAATCAGATGCAGGTGCAAATTAGCAGTGTGTATTTTCCTAAAATGAGTATTTACTTTCTTATAGTTGCAAACAGCTTAGTCTTAATAAAGAAACATTCACTCTTCTGAGTGGATATTTATTTACACTTAAAACTGGAACTTGAAACTTGAGGGCTTTACTAATTTAAAAGAACCCAAAGATTTTTTGAAAGCCTGGCTTTTGGTCCTTAGACCACATGAGTGCTTGACCATACTTCTTTACTGGAGATTCTCTTTTAGTTTTCCTGGTTGTGGCTTTGACGGCCTGAGCCCTTCCAAGAGTTGCTTATGGCCAGACACAAAGCACATGCCATGTGGAGACTTTTGGTCACAGGTAGCAGGCAGCAGCAGGGATGTCCCAGGTAATATATCATCCCGCTGGACAGGAAGCTGCTCCTAACCAGGGCAGGTTAGCCAGCACTGTCAGTTTTCCTTCCCTAATTCCATACCGAGCTCCCCAATAGCCTCAGCACCATCAGAGCTCCAGAGCTGGGGAGTCACCAGCAACTGAAAGGCCTCACAGGATACTCTTGAGTAGCATAAAACTAAAGCTACTTGAGTAGCATAAAATATAAAGCTACTTTTCTTTGTGGATAAGGCATATTAAGCAAATTGTGCAAGAATCTGAAACATGCTCTTGCGTTATGAGAACTTTGAAGTGGCAGCACAGATACTGAACATCAACTAAAACATCAGGAAATAGAGTCAAAAAAAAAAAAAGATAAAGAAAATATCTGGTACTAACAGTACTAGTCTTCAGTGGTATCCTACCTATTAAAAATCTGATGTCAGTTGGTGTGGACAAAGTGAACTACAAAATTTGTGTTTGTTTCTATTTGAGACAAACATGTCTTGAACTAAATGAAAAGCTGCAAAGCTGACATACAAAGATTATCACTGATGATAACACAAGCACTCAGAAACATCACTGCTTGTCTGAGACATGAGAAGGAGCAGAAAGGATGATCAGTAAAACTACAGCAGAAAAGTACAACTGCACTTCTTGGCAGTGCTTTGCAAGTTTCACTGTACTACAACCTGGTTCTGTTACAATAGAAAATGTCAGTTTTTTCCTTCCTATCTAGCAACAAACCTGTGCAATTAGTTTTAAAAGAAATAGAGCACTAGTAAGAAAAACTGTTGAATGGGGTACATACAAAGAAAGCAATATAACACATGCTTGAAATTAGCTTTTTACAGCATTTATCAATAAAAGAAAGTCTAAACAATACAAGAGTAGATAAGAAAACAGAAAAAAAATATATAAGCATACCCACAATTATGGACTTTGTTCTTGAAATAACAAGTCCTGAATTAGGGGTAAACCAGGTACTTGTACTCCAGGTAGCTGTGAGACCAACTGATACTCAGTTCCTTGCTCTAGAATGCAAGATGCCCAGAAAAGATTTATCTTCTAATTTACCATTCCGATTTCTCTCTCATACAAGCAGGAACACTGTAACACATACTTGCAAACAAGCAAGGAAGAGAATAAGAGGGCTCTGAGCAAAGAATGTGAATTCTGTACTTCTGCAGTAGGTAGGTACCTGTGTATATATAAAGAGAATAATGCGCATCAGGTGGAGCTTGCCATTACAGCCAGGGCAGAGATCACTGACCTTCTTACTGGGCACAACCAAGTGGGGCAGGCATGGGGCAGTCACACCCCTGCAGGTCCTGCAGGCATGGGGTAGCCACTGAGGACTCTAAGAACACAGGACAGCCCAAAAGTTTATTGAGTTTTCCTTGCCTTGCCTTTGTGTCCAATGAACTAAACTAAACTTGGTAGGACAAGGGGGAATGGTTTTAAACCAAAAGAGGGTAGATTTAGATTAGATATAAGGAAGAAATTCTTCACTTGGAGGGTGGTGAGGCACTGGAACAGATTGCTCAGAGAAGCTGTGGATGCCCCATCACTGGAGGTGTTCAAGGCCAGGCTGGACAAGGCCCTAGGCAACCTAATCTAGTGGGTAGCATGCCAGACCATGCTGGGTGGGGCAGGGGTGTGGGATGGGGGGGATTCTATGATATCTAATGCAAAACCAGACTGTTTACCAGTAGTGTGAACCTATGATCGATATTAAATATTGACTGATATTGATATACAATAGTTGTTAAAGGAGGTCACATTTCTGATTCTTAACAATATTAAAGCCGACCAATCTTGAGTTAAAGTCACAAGTTCTCTTATTTTTCTGCCATTTTCAAAAAAAAAAAAAAAAGTCAGAAGCTATTTGAATGATGTCTGGTTTGTCTATAAAGTAGAAAACTACACTGTCAAATGAACCAGAAGTTCTTACAAAAATTTATTACTAGATAAACAAGGCTGGGGATAACTTGTGAGTTTCAGAATCACAATACGGTGGATTTTTTTTCAAGCAATTTGAGGCACTCAAGAATCAGCAGGACTTTACAAATCATATCAGAAATTGAACTGTGAATTAATTCAGAACACATTACCATTGGAATAAAAAACTTTAAAATTTTAAATTAGCCCCCATCTGGAAATTTAACACCACTTAAACATTCATACCTGAGCAGCAAAAAGATCCTTATTTAATGGCAATATAGCTGAAGTTCATAATTCTATATATCATCAATAAAAGAGGAACAAAAATGTAATTTAACTGGACTACTTCCCTTAAATGTTATATGTACTAAAGTGATTCAGTTTTTACGTAGAGCAAGAATAACACCTCTTCATGTTTGACCTTTTCAGTCTGAACAACTTAATTTAAAATCCTATTTTAAAAAGTGCATTTATCCTTCTGCCCTTTGGGTAGAATTCACACAGAATAAGTCACCATTCTTCCACTGTACCTTGTTTCACAGATATGCTTTGGGGAAGGGCACTCCTGACATTGCCTTGGCACATGAGGCAACAAGGCACAGACAATGGCTGTTAGAACCAGACTTTGGCATCCTGGTTCTGTAAACACCACCAGCAGCATTTCATAGATGAGTGGCCTTGTTAGCTTGTATTTTAGGAAACCATATTGTAGGTCCTTACGAATAGGAAGAGCTGTTTGAAGCAATAAGGATTTCCTTCATCCACCACTTAGAAGTTACAAAGACTGATCTGAAGCCACAGAAAGGAAGAGGATGCAATTTTATTGGAAAGAGACCACAGAAAGATAAAATCCCAGATTAAAACAATCAGATTAAGATTTCGGTCACCTGACAAACTAATATTAAATTATTGGCAGCTAATTTTTCACATAACTCTTTTTGTTTTTCATGACTTAATGTTCAGTCTCTGAAATGACATTAAAAGGAAGAACACATTATTCAAATAACAATTATTAAAATTAATAACATTATTCAAATTATAATTTTTCAAGTGCCATTGGAAAAGGAAAAAAAATCAATGACAGGACAAAAAAAAAAAAAAGCATAATGGAAAGTGAGGTAAGGCACACTACATATGCATACAGACCTGGCTCTGTCTACCCTCCTGTACCTGCGTCAGGCAACTGCAGCTCATGAGTGACTTCTACAGTTTTCTTCCCTCTTTCAACTTGCACTTTGCTCACATGGCATGGCCCTGAAGACAAAATCTATATGTGAAATCCCTGAAGTTATTAAAGTACTGCTGTATGAGGGACATTTTCTTTTGTTGGATACATTTTTTTTTCTAAAATCACATATAAATGTTTAATTTTTAACATAGAGAAGACTTGGAAAAAAATAAAAAATAAAATTATTTTTCCATTAAGTAGTATACACTAATTTTACATTGTAAACATTAATGAAGACTTACTCTGTTATACAGAGACCACAGAAAAGAAGGATTGACATATAAAAAATATTCTGAAGTAAAGGTCAAGGATAGTGTCCCTTCTATAACTGACTGAATATACACTTTAAATTCCTGAAGCCATATAACCACTGGAGTGGATCTTCCTCAATAGCTTAAATTTACTATCCACCTGAAGAGGAATTATTTTGTTATTTATTGATCATCCACCGTCTTATGTAGGTTGATAATTATTGGTATGTATAACAAAGCAGCTTCCTTGTACTATTCATTACATTGCCAGCATATTGGATGTGTTTCTCAGCCAATGTGAAAGCCACAGTTCATTCTAAATGAGGTGTAATCAATTGAAATTTGTCATTATTTATAATATCTGGAGTGTTCAGGACTACAAGAATAAATCTGTTTCTAGATAACGGTGTGTGTAAGGCACCACAGTGACTAATGTGGGCATAGTCCTGATGTCACTAAAGCAGGTCCAAGACTTCACTCAGCCCTTGTTTTCCTCTAGTATGATGGGTCACCTTTTTACACTTGGCCAGCTCAACAGAGGTGCTGTACTTCATATCGGTGGAATTTGATTAAAATATAAACACCTAATGTGGTATCTAAATATCCATTTCTAGTACCTATTGCCAAAATCACTCTGTTGGACTAAGCAGTTTTGAATGCTTACCTAATAGTGTTTCTCTTCCAGTGTTTTTCTCTGCTTACACAAAAACACGTTACTGATTTTGTCTGCGTCTAAACCATAATTCCTCTTTAGGAATATGTTCCCTTTGCTTAACTAGATGCTGTTAAGTAGAAACACTGTAAGGTTATTATGAACATTTAGAGTTTTTATTTGCTGTAGAGTTAGCACCTCAACTGTAGGTTTGCAAGGCTCGTTGTTGATAAGGGAGCGGTTATGTTACGTAGCTGGTGTAAAGTAAGAATAATTGTCACAAATATCCAAAGTTTTAGCCTTTGAATGTGGTCAGAATGAAGCAGATCTTTTCAGAAGCTTGAGCAGTTAAATTAATCAAATGACCACAGATTTTATATATAAGAACCCCTTTTTGACAAATCTGATTCTTCAATGCTTTATTACTGGAGTGCTCATTTGTTGGCTTTTTCTTGCTTCTGTTTTTGCTGTTTCCCCATTCTGTATGCACAACATCTAGTACCTATCCTGCCATTCACTCTTCCTAAATTCATAGTGCTCTGCCCTGCCCTTAAAATATTATTAATAGCAGGTGGAAGTGTCATGGCAAGCCACAATGAATCCTCAATGGATTCTAAAAATCAGCTGTGAGAAGACAACGCATTCCTTGCAGCTGCCTAGGCTGCCTAATAATAAAAAGATGCTATATATTTGTGGGAAATGGACAGAGATTTAAACCCCGTTTTCAGTAAGCACTTCAGATAGCAGCAAGCTTTGGTTGTAACCAGTCAGTAGCCTAAATGGTTCACATCCCTTTAGTTTCTGAATATCCATATCCCATTACTTATTCTCTATGATAAGTAAAAACTCGCTTTGTTAGTGAGTTCATTTCTGTATGTTACTTGCCAAATTTAATAATAATGAACCTGTGTAATGTGTATTTTGTGAGTTTAGTGATTATGTTCACAGTAGCTGTTTCATTTTCCCATAAAAGTGAATAAGATATAATACAGTACAATACAGTACAATACAGTACAATACAATAGTTCAGTTTAAAATACAAACACCATCTAGTCCAACTGCCTGACCAGCTCAGGCTAACCAAAAGTTAAAGCACGTTACGGGGCATTGCCCTAATGCCTCTTGAACACAGACAGGTTGGGGACATCAAACACCCCTATAGAAAGCCTGTTCAGTGTTTGACCACCCTCACGGTAAAGAAATATTCCTATGTCCAGGCTGAACCTCCCTGGAGCAGCTTTGTGCCATTCCCACATGTCCTGCCATCGGTGCCAGGAGCCAGCGGCCAGCACTCCCCTCTCCACTTTCCCTCCTCAGGGAGATGCAGAGCAAGGAGGTCACCTCTCAGCCTCCTCTTCTCCAGGCTGGACAACCCAAGTGTCCTCAGCCTCTCCTTGCAGGACATGCTTCCAGCCCTTCTACCAGCTTCGTTGCCCTCCTCTGGATGCTTT
The DNA here is from genome assembly GCF_009769625.2 of Cygnus olor. Taxonomy (NCBI): domain Eukaryota; kingdom Metazoa; phylum Chordata; class Aves; order Anseriformes; family Anatidae; genus Cygnus; species Cygnus olor. The sequence goes on from NC_049169.1 coordinate 109,805,339, forward strand.
CAAGGACCTTAACATCTTTTTTATATGTGGAGCCCAGAACTATACACAATATTCAGGGTGAGGCCAACACTAGTTGGCTAGACAGTAGGACAATCACCTCTTTTGACCTGCTGGCTGTGCTGTGCTTAATGCACCCCAAATGAAGTTTGCCTTCCTGGCTTCCAAGACACATTGCTGGCTCATGTTAATCCTGCTGTCAACAGTTCTCTTTAAAAATCTTTATACTGAAAAGTAGAATGACAGTGCTTTCGATTAAATGAGCCAGATCTTCAGCTACAGAAGGATAACTTTATTTCACTCCAGTGGGAGAAAGTTGTTCAAAAGCCAATTCCCCTGACCTAGAGGATCTTCCCTGACTTCATCTCTCCTGTTGGACTTTTCCACTCTGTAATTAAACATTCACTGGGTAAGAGGGAATAAAGAATAAAGAAGAAAGGAAAAAATAAGCCCTTTGTAGAGGTTCCAGTTTTCTGGTCCAAGGAATATTTAATTATTTAGACAAAGTGGAACTACTTCTCTGGAGAGGCTGAGAGAGTTCCATGGTGTTTCAGTCCAATAGAAAAAAATTGACAGAGGAAACCCAGTGTATAAATCTCAGTAAGGGAAGAGGTACCTGCTTAGCTGTTTCAAACAACATAAAAAAATTATATTTACTAAGTGAGTTGAGAAGGAAAGTTGATTAGAAAGTTCATTGTCCTTATTCAGATGTTTCACATTTCTTTAGAGTTATTACTCTATCTTAAATTAGGCAGGTAGCCATTAGGGAAGGAAAGCTTTAATGTGCTTATTTTTGTAACATATATGGTGTATTTGTTGTGATGACTTGTCTTAAATTATTACACAAAATTTTCTAATCTTTAGCAAAAGACTGAGCAGTATGCATCCTGAAAGAAAGGACGATATTTCTCACAGGAGAGAGATTTTAAGGAAGGGTGATTAAGTAGTTATGTTACATACAGTGTGTACCCTTTACCAGTGACATGTGCTGAATCCAGCTGATAGGTCAAATACACAAGTAAAGTTTTAATGAAACAAGATGCCCACAGGATCCTAGAGCAGCTGCATCTGCCCATTGCTTCATGTGTAGAACATCTTCCATTGCTTCGCAGTGCTGCACTCCCCCACTTCCAAGAAACTAGGGGCCTCTTAAAACAAGGTTGAAAGGAGAACGTCTTGCTAGTCAGCTGGCAACATATCTGCATTTTAAGCTAGCCTGGATACAGCAGAGGAGAGCTTAGATTTTGCTATGTGACTGACCTCTCTTAGCCAAGTCATAGCAGTGCGAGCTATCAAATATGACAGACTCTTGGCAAGCATTTGCGTGCATTGGCCAGAACCTCTTCTAAGCCCAGCTGGGATCAATTAAACTAAATAATAGTTCTGCAATAACTAGTTCCTACCACACTCTTCAGAAATTGCTTAGTGTTCAAATGTAAATACTGTTAAGTTCATACCTTGCTTACCCTTCCCCCATTTTGCAGAAACTGTGACAGAAGTTCAACCTAAGATTTTTTAAAGCAAGCTTTTAAAGATTGAATAAGAAAGAAAATAATATGTACAGGCATGCATTCTTGTCTTCTTATTTGCCATGAAGAATTCTGTTCTGTTCTTGTATATCCCAAATACATATTAATATATATACATATTAATCTCATTAAATGTATATCTCATTAAATGGAGTATCTCAATTAAATGTTTAGTAAAATGAGTTTAGCTAAACTCTTCTCAAATCCTGCCTTCCACTTTTGAAGTATTTGATCAAAAAGCATGTGTTGTGCTATAACTCAGCATTTCCAGGGCCTGATAATACATTAGGACAAGATTTTTTCTAAGTTTTTCTTAGTGATTTTACTACTGTATGGAACTTTGCTGTAAGCAACATGAATAAACAGTCTCATCTTTTAAATGAAGGAAAACAATGTAATTGGAGCAAATGCATGAATGTTTTTCATTGTAACTGAAAAGCCAAATTATTTTCCATTCAAGTAAACACAGAATCATTAAAAGTTAATTTTTATAATCCAGGTAATCTCCAGATCTTTCCTGAGAGGAGCACATGATAAAGTTATGCATCCAAACAGGTAGTTACTCTGAAGCCAACAGTATTTGCACAATTGCAAAGTACCTGATCATTCTATCAATTACAGAGGAATACAGTTCTGTACCTAAATAAAAAGAAATTAATTGCATTTTTTTATTATTATTTTTTGAATAAATGTCATGTAGCTTTACATGGTAGATTTACAAACCTAATGTAACACTAAGAAAGCACTTGTTCTGCTAGGCACTTGAATTCTGTTAGACTGCTCAGCTGCTTAAAGGCCCTTGATGAATGGAAGCCAAGATTTTTATGATCCTGTGAAATGTCAGTGTTACCTGGAAGAGTACACTATTTTGTCACTAGATTCCTTAGGTAATGACTTTCCCCACCAAGTATTCTCCCCTATTTGAAGAGCTGCAATAGCCTGTCCAGCCTAGGCTCTGTCTGCAATATTCTGCTAACCTAACAGACGAGCTTGCAGAGGTTCTGCAAGCCTTCAGATTTTAAACACTATTAAATTTTGCAAGGATAAGTCATGAAAATTATGGCTTACTTTAAATAAGCAGTATGAATAGCAGAAAACTTGTAACTCCACTTGACTTAAAAACAATTCCTAAGGTGAAGAGTCAGAGAATGGCTGAAGGCACCAAGATAACCAGTTAAGTCTTCCTCTGAGAAAAGATCAGTAAATATGGCATTGCAGGTCCAAAATGTATTATTTTACGTAATCTTGGAGAATATGCTCATTTCTCTAGGAAAAGGGGAAGTTTTTTTTTATAGTTATCAATACTACCAATTCAAGTATGATCTGCAAGCATAGCTGAAATTCTTATCCACCACTGGCAGTACACATTGCCCATCTTAACCTGCACCAGCAAAATGACATAAGCAGCTTATCATTTGCTCTCAGGATTACACAGTCCATCAGCAAACCTCTTTTGCTACAAGTGTAATTGATGGCCTCATCTGGTTTTTAATGCTCCATAGCACGACAAGCCATGTTTATTTTCAGAATCCTAACCTGAACTGGAAACAATGCTTTTCAAAGCATCAGCCATAGAGAGGTTACAAACGTACTGCACTGCATGGTGCTGTAAAATCTCCAGCGCACAAGTAATCATACTAGTCTCCGTTGATCTTACAAGAGAGATGAGGCTTTGGTCAGAACACAGAAGAGCATCCCAGTGGTGGTCAGCTTCCACCATGATCATCCTGAAGGCCCAATGCATGAAAGAGCAGCAAGGCGCAAGCAGGCTGGTTAACATAAACTGATTTCTGATGTACCTAATGTCTATAAGAGCTGTCAGATGATAGCCCATATGGGGATCCTCACCTCTATGGCTGGACTCTTTACAGGAAGATCACAAAGACCTGCTGCCATCTGACCTCTGCTGATAGCTGCTCCAATAGACAAGAGGGATCATATGTGCTACAGGAGACAAACAGAGACATTATGTGTATAGTGTCTCTATCTATAAATGGACTTGCTTTACTTGGATTTGCAAAGCTACCAGAGACATGGGAGATGAAGGAAGGGTGAATAATAAGGGCATTGTAGCTTTCATTCTGGGGGAGGTCCCCGGACTCATATATAAACCCAAACCTGACAATAGTTCAAGAAGAAAGCTTACAGGATGGAATTTAGAAAATTTCTTCTACCTCTGGCTGCTCTGGGGGATTTCACAGCAAGAGGTAGTCTTTGAGACCAATAACAATACCATTCAATGGGTGAGGATTAAGCATTGGAAGTGTTTGCCAGTACATACTTTATTTTCTGTAGGAGAGAAGTTAATCCCTAATATAAGCACATTTTAGTGATATTATTCCTCCTACCATAGCCTCTCCACCATTTTAGTTTGAAAAATTGTTTAAAACATAACATTCCTTCATAAAGTAAATCCTTATTCCAGTAAACTTTCAAATGTAGAACATACCAAGCAAAGGTACAGCTACCCTTTTAAGGGGAAACCTCCAAGATGACCTTGTAAGATAACCTCCTGGCTAGGAACCAAGAGATCTGACAGTAACTAACAAATCCAACTCATTATTTTATATATATAAATATCAACTTCCATTTATAACATCTCATCTCTACACCAAACAGCCCTCACGCTTTAAAGTATCAGTTCTCTGTTTCTGAATGATTCCCAAAGGGACTACCTCAAAGACAGAGTAGTTCCCCAGGAAAAAAAATAATAATAATAATAAAAAAATCACAGCCCAGCAGTATTTTCCTAATATTTTCCAGTGTATGTCTGGCAACCTTCTAACTCTGTATTCAGTCTGCATTCTGGGAAGCACTTCTATGAGACTCACAGTTGAGGAAGAGAGGCATACAGATAACGGAGTGAACATTTCTGCTGAAAATCCCAGAGCAGCTGCCAGCCTGTCCTGTAGGTGCTGAATAGCTATGCTGCCCAGAGAACTACGGGCATGGGAGCAAGAGAACAAGACCAGATTTATAAACTAATGGACTCTCACAGTTGGACTGAGCTTTTCTGTGTCTCCTGCAGAATATGGGTAGATCAAGAAAAGAGAAGTGCAATAACTGAGAGTGGATACAAAATAAGATGAGATGGAGGATGCTGAAAGTCTTTCAGTGTTAGGAAAAGTATGACAGTCTTTAAGAAACAGGGCTGGATGAACAAATAGACATACAAGTGACATGGGATAAAACAAAAGCATATGAGCTTAGAACAATGAAACACAGATATAAGATAGCCAAACAGCTTACTCAACTTTCTAAAGCATTTAATAAGATATTATTATGGTACAGCCAGAACCATGATGAGGGAAGAGATCAGATTCTGTTATAAATTACCACTGACCATACAGTGTAACAGACTTACTCCAGATTTTCACCAGTGTAGCTGATTCAAAACATAGGAGAGTGTGGGGAGGGGGGTGGGGTGGGGGAAATGGGAGAGGAATTAATCAAGGGATATGTAGTACGTAGTTAGTCATCTGTGTTTCACCAACACATTAGCCAATAATGAGAAATCAGGAAGATAGATGGACAAAAAAAAGGGGCCAAAGCAATGTGGCAATATATAATAAAAATGAAAAGAGAAGGGAGAGCAGTAAGGGCAGGCTCTACAGCTAAAGGGAGAGCATGGTTTGGCCACGTGTTGCTGCTTGCTTGCTATGTCAGGCCTTGTCCCACCAGCCGGGTGCGAGGTGGCTTCAACTGCACCTACCAGGGAGAGGCTGCTGGGAGATGGGGTGAGAAGTAAGTGGCAGAAATAGCAAGAAAAGGAGTAGGCGACATTCCCCCCACGCCCCAGCATTGTTGGGAGGTGCAGTGGGAAGTTGGTGGGGACACATCGAGAGGCCCTTTCCCCCTCCACCTGGGACATCTCCCCACATATTGCTCTGGGTCTACCTTCTCCTTGCTTTCCCCCAGGATGGTACCACTCAGAAGTAACTTTCTTGACAGCAAACAATAAAAGGAAATGGAATTGTTAAAACCATAGCAAAGGTTGTAGAGAACAAAACAAATCTAGATCAGTTGTCAACTTATTGTAACCAGAACCAGAATGCAGTACATTACCTGAGGGAGCATCCAGTATCACTCTCTGACATAGGAAATGCACCTTGCAAGAGAGATGGGCTGGGAGAAGACAGTATGGTTTTACTTGCTGTGCACTGGTCAGTCACATACAGCAGCAAAATTACCAGTAATGGCTGAGAGGAGTCAAAGTTTTACACAAAGAAAAGCAGATGAGGAAAAAGAAATCTGTACTTTTGGCTAGGGGGTTGATCACTGAAACAGGACTTCAAATAGTTGCAGCTTTGAGAAGAATATAAGATTTGTCCTCAAAGAAAGAGCAGCAAAATAACAAAATGGGGTGAGAATCTGAAAAAGTGGGTTTAATGCTACAGAAACTAGAATGATGTTTTGTTATTGTTTTTTCTTTTACATTTAAAGAAACTCAGAATGAACTCAGTAGGCTCTGTAACTTAACAGATCCTCTCCCCAGAGCACTATGCACCTTTGAGATCACAGAACCCTTTTTCTCTCCATGCACCCTTTCTCCTGGCCTTGCTGTCAGCCAAGCAGCTTGGCATGGGCCTCTGCAACAGCACTATATAGTCTGTAGGAAGAAACTTTTGTCTCTTTAAGCTATTATATTCTCCCCGCAGTCCCTCAGGTTTGTGCTCAAACACATGCAAACATGCATAAACTCTTCTCCCTCTTCCCACTCCCCCCACTAAGTACTTATCCTATCCTCAGACCTTTCTCATCCAGATCCAGAGTGCAGCCTGTAAAATGCAAGCCAGGCAGCTTGACAGCTGTGCTATCTGCTGACTTTGGAGGAAAGTAGCACACAATGCAAAACTGCTATATACGAAAAAAAAAAAAAAAAAAAAAAGCTCATCTTTTACAGTCATTAACAGAGAAAAGGTTAAAGTTGGTTTGTTATGGAAGATCAGATATCACAGATATCAGCAATATGTGGAAAGAAGCTCAAAAATATTTACTAATTAATAACATGTGTGTTAATTTATGTTCTAGCTCTTAGCTCTTTTCTAATAAAAGAGCCACATTGCATCACCAAGAAAAAGTAGCTTTTAGAATCTCAGTGGGTATTATTATATATTTGCTTATAAAATGTTGCTTATAAATTAATTTATTGATTTTGGTATTTAGGCTATTAAGGTGGAACGTATAAGTCCTGAAGAAGTGAATTCTGTCTAAGTCAACTCTTAATAGATGGATTGAAGTGTATGGGACAGAAAGAAGAGAAACAGAAGATATATCAAGAAAAGAAAGGTCTATATTATTCTATTAAACTTTCTGTATGTAACAACCTGATGATGTATTATAATCTACCATTCAATTCCTATGATGTGTTTTTCTTTAAACAGGAACCAGCAGACCCGATGCCAAAATACCTTACTGAATAGCTAAGTGTAGTGTAATGCAGCACATTAAAAGCAGTCTGGTGAAAAGAAGCAGGTTCTGTATGTATGAAAGCTATGTTCTGAAATTTCATTAAAGCCTATTAAATGTATACTAGATTGAAAAATATGTTTTAAACTCAAAATCACAGCATATATTTGTTGAAAAGGAAGCAGCAATACTAGATCCAGTGAAAGCAAACGTATCGGTCCCTGTTGTATGATCTACAGCTGGGGCTTGGAGCGTCTGCGTGACTGCCTTCACTTTCATCTGTGCATGCTGAGAGTGGAAATTGTTACCAAATCAGAAGCGTCTTGGCAGTGAATGTGACAACTCCGTGGTAATTTACTTTTTCTCCAGGCTCAGGAATCCACAATACTCATACTATTCCTTCCTCACAAATCCATCAATCCTTCCACTGTCCACCCATGGGCTTAATACTTCAAAAACACCCACATTTGTTCTCTGTTTCCTTTCAACTACCTGTTCATCCAACAGGGGCACATGTTTTAGCAGGGAATTTTGAAAGTAGTTTTCCAGTTGCCATTGGTGGGGTTGAGTAGTGTCCTCAAGTCCTTTAAAATGTACTTGAGAACCCACCAGTGGAAGGAGTGCAAGGGGGGGGGGGGGGGGGGGCAGAGAGAGACAAAGGGCTGTGGACAAAAGGTCTTTGACTCTTTTGCAAGAGCTGCTCAGGGTATTTCTTCTTCGGGTGCCAGTGACTCCATAGTACATCTCCCATATGCTGTCAGACATATTGACAGGTGAGACAAAAATCATTTCCTAGCAGCTGCTCTAATTACCAGAAGAATGAGTATACTCAGGAAGGTGGAAAGTTCTAACATGCAATCAGGGATTTTTGTGTAAACTGTTTGTGTTTTTTTATTTTTTGTTTGTTTGTTTTGTTTGTTTTGTTTTGTTTTGTTTGTTTGTTTTTAAGGTGAAAGCCCTATTTTTTCCCATTTTTCCTAAAGTTCAGCTAGCCCCTGCCTTTGATTCATGCACATGCCTGATAGGGACACAAACCAGGACAAAACTTTGGAGATGGAGTCTTTGCAAAATAGAGTATACATATATACCTGCAGAGAAAGGAGCAGAGAGGTTATACAGCAGGTTTTGAGCCTGCTGTGGAATGGAACACATTCCTTTCAGTCTTCATAACCAGTCTGGGTAAGTTATGGTTGCCAGGGTGCTACTGACCAGTACACCTTACCTATCTTTCAGGGCTCAGCAGCCCAGTGCTGCACTTAGTTATGCTCACGGTGACCTGATTAGAACCAGCTTTCCATCACCTGGCTGAAAATGTGGTCAGAGTGAGAAATGACTGCAGAGTTGCCCATGGCACTATGCTCACAGACATTACAGAAAGTTTGGTAGTAATGAGGAGCCATTAGGAATAGAGTCTATCAGAAGAGTCATTACCCCCTTTGCAAACATGATACAATACTTCTCAGTTATTTTCCTTTTTTGTCATGGGTATGATAAAAATGTACCTTTTTTCATGATACATGACACCTGTCATCTATAATCACAACAAAATAATCACTGTGCTACACACATATCTTCCCTTTGAGAGGATAGGTACTTATGATAGCTATTAAATACATCAGTTGGAAATCACAGCAATGAGACCATACTACTGGCTATGTAGTTCTACCCTACAAATTAGGATAGAACAGAAGAAGCATACACTGGGGTATGAAAGAAAGATTTCTTATTGTGATCTTCAGCAATTCAAAGAACATTAAATCTAAAAGTATAACAAGAAAAGTGTAAGTCCCTCTGGCTACATCCAAGAAGGGAACACAAAGCAGAGTTATATGAGTCTAGAGCTGGAGCTCTGTGACTGTCGGAATATATCTAAGAAAAACTTAGAGGGACAGAGTTCCTCTTCCTTCCACAGAGACTGTTTCATGTATTTTCAGCAACATTTTATTCTACAGTAAGTGTAGTAATTGTTAATGCTCTGATGTTCCAGACAAATAAATAATTTCATAAGAAAGTTCACAGTTAATTTTATAATATGGTGGGAAAAAAAAATAGTGATTCTTGTACCAAAGATGTCTGAATGCTAAATAAGCCAGACTTTTAAAACATGTTCCAATATTTGTTAAATCCAGTGAAAATGTGACTCTTTTTTTTCCAGATGTGCTGAGCTGAGAATTCAGCTTGAAATCTGTAGTGAAAAAATGAACAGAATTTTGTTTAAATATCTGGCTCTCATTTAAGACTGTGTTCAATTCTGTTTCTTATCCAGAATGGGTGGATTCCTTGAAGAGTAAAATATATGATATTGATATATTAACTTCTGGGTGTTCTAGAATTAAAAAATGTGACATTTATAAATGTATTTAATCATGTGTGCTGTATGACTTTAGCTGTTATCTTGGCTAGTGAAGTCAGTAAATTAAAGATGAGACTCACTGTTTTATACATTTTATTCCAGATAAGTTCTTTTATTATTGTTAATATTACCTATGGATGTTTCACTTGTTTCACTAGCCTTGAGTATTTTCCTCTTTTCACTAAAAAGATGCAATAATATTATTGCACTGATGGCCTCCTGGAATCCCTGAACTTTTCCAGAACCACAAACCTGGCTATCAAAACATAGCCACAAGTGCTCCTTGGTGAGCAATAAACTATTCCCAGCATCAGCACTGGATCCAAACTTTTATAGACAATTACAGGATCAAATAGTTACAAGGAACAAGATATTTTCAAAGACTGGCTGTGGCTACCTCTGTCTGTGAATACCTTCTAAAGATATACCTATTTCTGAGAAAACACATGCATCTGAACAATTAAACATCATTAGGAATAAGTTGCAGACTCGTTTTTGAAACCCAGAGTAAACAAATCATGCCAAAGCCATCCATGGCACTAAGCAAACTCCTTCTTTCCTTTATTTAATATCTACTCTTGCACTCCATTTCCTTAATACTTAACACTTGAATTAAATATTTACTCCCTTATGGAAGAGTCTGAGATATATTATTTTCACAAAACACAGCTTTTTTTCTTTGATTTAAAACAAAATTCAAAAACAAACAAACAAATATAAATTTAAACCTCTTATTGCATTTTCTTTTCCTCTTCAGAAAGTAAACAAAAAGAGCTAAGCAATGGAAGATATTTTCCATGTGGCACTGTCCAGCTCTTTAGCAAGTTTGTCAGACAAATTTTGACCCAGCATTTTGTGTACGTTCATGTTGCTGCTGGACACAGCAAGTTACACCCTGAATCCACTGAGATGCCGTTTTTCCTTGACTTCTCTTCTATCTGAAAAATCTTTGCAATTTCCACGGTAATTATGAGTGAAATCTTCACAGATTAGATTGGTGGGTGTTTCATAGCCACAGAGAGATTCCTCTCCACAATCTCTAACTTTCTTATATAATTCAGAAATACCACTTCAGCAACCTGTTCTAATCTAAGTCTTACATTGTGCCTGTCACCACGGTATTTATAGCTTGGCATCACTCAGACCTTTTGGATCTGTAGGAAGGATTATTTCTTTCTGTGTAGAATGAGAGTTGGGTAAATGTATTTTTTGCAGCAGAAAGGTCAACAACAGAAAAGTTCTGGTGGACTTGGGTGACAAAGACTTTTCATAAGTTCAGGTCATGCTGCCCACATATTTTGGCTAAAAAGCATGGGGAGAGATTTTCAGAAGTAATGAATCATTTTCCTTGGCCAAAATGTTTCATCTTGGCCTTACCCAAAAGGTTTCTTTTTCACATTAGTCTCCAACAAACAACTCCAAATGTATTCAAAGGTGTGGTGTTCAATCTCCATGCATATTCACCAACGTCTTCAACAGGCAGGACTTACAGTCTGAATTGTCCTGTAGCACAGTGCAAAAGCCCTGCTGCAGTGAGTCCAAGATTTCTTTCCTTATCTCACAGGTGCCAAAGGGAACAGCATATCAGAGTGACTCTGACTCTCCAGCGCAGGCTTCCACGTCAGGTGCTGTTACCTTTTCTGATAACATGTACAACAGCATCGGGTGCTCCTGGGGGCTGGCCCAAGGCTGTGAAAGGTGCTCTTGCAAAACAAAACTCTGTGCACTGCACGTCTTGCACTGCCATATGCAAAAAGCCCTTCTCCAACTTGCGTGCCTTATCATCGACACTAAGCAGAGGGCAAAGTGCACCTCCTCTCTCTTATCTGCCAGACCACAAAGCTGGTCAAGGCACTTGATACTGCCCATGTGAGAGAGGAGAGAGTGAAATGACTGATGCTAGATATCCTGCCCATGGCGTTGCAGAATGAAAGCCGTAAGCCAGACCAACAGGGACGGTACCGGAGCTTTTACTGAATTAAAACAGGAGTGGAATGACCTAACCACTGAAATTACAACTGTATAAGAAATAGTAAGACAGCTGTCTGGTGGTATCCATTAATTAGTCAGTGTTTTAAATATCTAAGCAATAAATGCATGCACTGTGCAAAGCATTACCACTTTTAGAAATGAGGTTGGGTGAGAGTGGAAAACACCTTTTTCAGAAGATTTCTCTTCATTATCTAAAATCCATGAAAGGATATAACATCTGAAACTCATGAACAAAGGTTAATCCCCGACAATCGTAAATGGAGGGTTTCAGGTTCTCCTTTTTCTTTACCAGGCCATGAGGACTCTGATTTAAAGGCAAAAACTGCAGTTAATGATGACCAAACCTGAGGTGCTGCCCGCAATGACACATGTACAGTTCTTGTTACTTTCACACAAAGAAATATGAGATTTTGGAGCAGGTTATTTTAAAATGAAATGATATCATAGCTTTTGAGGTATGAAAGTTTCCTACCATTTGTCAGTTTAATAAACTGAAGACTTTAATAGAGATCTTTTAACAACACATGCTGTACTCTGAAGGTGTGAATATTTCCTAACTAGCCAAGTTTACATATGGCTCACACAGGAAACATAGCTTTCTTTGTACCCTGACAGTGAAATTTAGTTATAACTTAGTAGTATTAATAAAAAGTAATCTTTAGGACATCTGCTCTCCACACTGAAAAGCTTGGTTTGTGCTTAAGAAGAAAAGTAAGTGCTTTAAACTAGGCTTCTAATTCCTCATTTAGGCAATGAGCAATTCTTCAGAGATCCAAAGTGTCCACAAAACTTAAGACAGTTTGCTGGCTATCTCATACTTGTGAAAGGCAAACCATTTTCTTTGGAAGCCTAAATGTAAAATTGAAGCCCAATTTTAGGTTGTATTAAGGGTAATTATATTAAGGGTAAGAATGATCTTCTTGGTAGTAAAAAGGAAGTATTATGAAGAGAAAGCAATACCAAAAAAAAAAAAAAAGTATCAGTTAAACCTTCCAAATCCATAATTTAAGAAAAGATTCCATCTATGTTCATAGATCTGTTAGTGCACATTTCATCTAATGCACTAATAGCCAATATGCTATATAAATTATTGATTATTAACTGCAATACTTCTTCCCTATTACAACTCAAACTCTTGCTGTGTAGCTGGTAGATACCCACAAAGGGAGAAAACACTGGAATTTGACCACAATTTTAAACTTATGTAGAAAACTGCGGATACGAAACTTAACACTTTCCCACTACAAATAAACTCAAGCCTTTATTTATTGAAGCCATTTTTGCCTTTGACCTATTATACACAGTGTACTGCTGTAGCATGAAGATGTTCAGAAGGGCTTTATCACGCTGCACTAAAATACACATAAAGTTATCAACAGTTTTTAAAAAATAAAGGACAGACGTAAAGAAATGCTGCTGTCTCCATTTCTCTAGTGGAAAACTAAGGTACAGAGAGAGTTTTGTGTGTGTACAAAGTGGTTTGCACAGATACTACACTGTTAACAGCAGCTCTGCTCTGCATGAGTACTCTTCTCACTGACCCCTTCAGCACCTTCTCTACATTTATGCTTCATCACAAATGAAAAAAGAACAAATCAAAATCTGGAGGCCAGGCCTGAAAAATGTCAATCCAGGAACATCCAAAGTAGAAGCTTTAAATGGTAGCTTTTTGATCCAACTTAACAGCTATTGCTAAAAATGGTAACAACTTTTTTGTAGGGTGGACAAGGAGGCACAACAGTATGATTTATTAGCACTTATGCTATACAGTTAAAAATATATAATTTTATTAATTTTCTTAGTTTTATTACGTAAATCACTTAAGATATATAACCTATTTTTTTCAGACCACACCAACACCAAGAAGACATTTCAAAATTTTACAGAGTAATCAGGCTGGAATCTATGAGTTATCAACAAAATGCCAGCTAAAACAAATCCATTAACTTTAAAATACACTTTGTATTTAGGAAAGCTAACCAAGTGCCTCTGAAAAAAAAATAAATCAGTTTACAATCAGAGTTCCCTATGGTGAAACTGAACTTTCATTTCAATTCTCTTGGAAATTTGGAATCTATCAACATTAACAAAATGATTAAGCCAATTGACTTTTTTTTTTTCCTGGACAAGTGCTGCAGCTAACACACCCCTGGTTATGCTCACACTGTGACCAGTAAGTGGGTAAGCAGAAACAGCAACCACAAGTAGTTTTTTACTTTCATTTTGGTCTCTCTCAGTCACCAAATCTTGAAAAAACTACTGTTCAAATTAATTGGTATCTGCACTTGGAGATATTTAGGCAGCTAAATTCTTATAAGACATGTCCATCTACCACTCTCAGGGAGATGCTGGCAGTAGAAAATAACACTGATGAACACACTGGATGGTGGAAATTTGTCTCAGATCAGGAGGTGAATGGCAATGGAGATACAGCCAAGTGTTGAAGTACCTGGGATTTGCTTTACAGGAGGTGCCATGTAGTTGAAATTTAAAGTAAACTAAAAAAAGCATCTAGTTCTGCTGTGAGATTTTAGATCTGTACAGCACCTCTAATACCTGTGAGTGGGTTATACTAAATGAAGTGTGCTTAGAAAATATGTATTTGTCTAGAGACTTTTTGGGAAACAATTAAAAAAGAAAATTTAAGAGCTTAACAGCTCCTCCTGTTGCCGTTATCCAACATTATGAGTTTGTTTCATCCCACATTTATCTAGGCTACTAAGTGATTATCCAGGTTAAACTGAAGTTTCAAAGATGCTTTTAACCATGTTTGGTGTCTCTGAACATTGTGTGCATGCCAGGTCTAATTTTCATATACCTGGTAGTGACTGCAGTTGGAGATGACTAGTCTTTCAGTGCAGGCCTTAACAAGGGAGGGAGACTGGTGCTGGAATAGAGGGATCAACGTAGCTGTCACCACAGCTTGGCTCCCTCTCACAGCCTCTCCCCTGTTTTATTCCATTGCCCACAACCATGGGAAGGAAAGAGCCATCTCATACTCTGGCTGGCAGTACAGGGGTAAAAACAGTGATCTTGGGGTGGGAGAAGTAGCAGTGAATGCCCTCTAGTAGGGCTGCCACACCATGAACAAGGTGACAAGCACCTACTGCTCCAGGCACTGTGTTTTAAAATGTAAAATGTTGTTAGTAGTGACTGTGTTTTGTGTGGGACCATCACTACAAATGAGGTGTATCCAGAGGATATCTGTTCAGCCAGGTTCCTCCTCAACATGCCCTGCAGTCCTGTTCAAATGTCCATCACAGGAACCACCAGCTTAATGAAGGAGGCATTGGGGTTAGATGGGCAGATGGAAGGGGAAGTGCAACTTTGGGGTCTTATATCCCCTTAGGACTCATTTAAGGTATACAAATCATCTTTTAAAGTTTACATGCTAGAGTTTCATATTTAACAGATCTCTTGCTATATTTCTAAAAGAAATATGAGCCTTGTTTGAAAAGGGAGAGATTTCAGATATACCAGGGAAGGACTTGCTTTTCAAACATCTTAAAGACAGCTGTGCCGTCCAAGCAAAGGCTTTGGCAGAAGTCTGAGTGCAGTGGTAATACTGCCCAATCCAGACTTTTTTTCTTTAGTGGAAAATGATGGAAAGTCCCGCTTTAACAGGATTCAGACACTGACTCTTGGAAACAGGCTTTGGTAACCAAAATAAAAAGGATCTCAGAGACTTTAATGGCCTCCTTCACTCAAGCCAGGCCAAGTGTTTGCATTTAATAATTGAGGCTATCAGTTTACTTTACACAGTGGATCTAAATCTGCTCTACAGTACGCTCACAAAACCCCCTTGGCTTCACTGTCTGTAGCTGGAATTGGGTGCAAGGTATTTGTGAAAAATGAAAGACAGTGATGTTAACTGAAGTAATATTGTCATTATGGTTAGAAGATGAGGTGGCAGCTGATAATCCTCACATCCTGGAGCCAACATAGTGTTTATAGATGTCAATAAAATCACTGTGACCTCAGATAACTGACAAGGTCCCCCATGTAGCTGAATAAGCTACATACAAAAGGTCTACATCTATCCCCAGCTTTTCCCATGAAATCACCAACGAGCTTCCTAAGAGATGAGCAGTCTTCACACAAGGCCTAATGTGTCCTACGAGATAAACTCAGAATTTCACCCAGGGAAGTTTGGATCTTGACACCCATCATTTTAGCAAATGTCTCTATTGCCTCTATTGCTGTGTTATAAATTTAAAAATATTTGAATTTTCTAGCTAACAGAAAATATGCAAATTTTTATTAGAACAGATGTTTCATATTATTTTTAAAGAGAAATATTACAAATCAAGCGTACCACACTTACAGCGAACTGGAGCACTGAATGCATTGGTCTATAAAAAAGGGTAAAGGGGCTGCAGCATTGTGGCCTCGTGAGAAGTGCCCTTCATCTGGACCCTCACCTCCAAAAAGCCCTCAGATCACCAAGATCTGTTTTGTTAAAGAACTCCACGCACTACACTTAAAACACACCTTCAAATTATTTCTGAATTAAGGTACATATGCATATAAAAACAAATTAAAGTACATATGCATATAATTTTCCAGCTTCACTTATTCTGTTTGGCCTCACTTATTTAGCTCCCAAATGTAGAAGGACTACCACTGGACCCAGGAAAAGAAGCTGACCATGAAATCTACTGGAACATAAGAAGTCCCTCTGTCCATTAAAACAAAGGGCATGGAACACACAAAAAACAGACTTCAATGTATACTTTCGTTCCAGCCATAAACAGTTGGCTGTTGAACTAATGGTATATTTCCTTATGAATTTACTAATTTTATATAACATTCCTTTGAAAATTGTGGAGCATCAGTATGTTGTGTAATGGAAATTTGGTAAATGGGAGGCTTGTCTAAGTCTGTGGTGGCTAACTGGTTAAACTAAAATGGAGATAGCTGTTTTAAGCTGCAGAAGAAGAAAGGAACAATTGTGGAAGAATATTACATTCTTATCAGAATAGCTTTTTTTCCACAAAAAGCACCAGACGCTTTATACCTCTGATATGTAGGCCTGGATTTCTGCATGGCCTGGAGCCTGGCAGCATGATTCACTTACTGGATTACCACAAAATAAAATGCACTGTTTTGTGTTAAGTGTGTGGTAACTACATGGTAGATATACTGGAAACCATGATTGCTATTACACAGTAACTTGTAGTATTGGTACAATATTGCTCTATAAGATAATAGCAGGGGGCAAAGAGCTGCCTTGCAAGGAGGCTTGGAGAAATACAGCAGTCTTACTGGTTGCTGAAGTTTGTCATTATCACTCTATCAGCACTGAATCAATACCACTGCCAGCCAGGTAATTACACCATTTTATTTTCAAATACTCTAATAGCAAAAGGTTATAAAATATTTAAAAATTAAACCTTGCTCAAAAAGCCATCATGAGGCATAAAAAATGCTAATGTTCTGATTTAAATCTCAGTCTCCCATGATCTTCCTGAGAACACTTGGCCTCTTGCTAAGTTTAAAAGTGCATCAAGGAGGCTTTGTTCACACTGAGCATAGTCCATGTGCTGGCATCAGGGAACTTGGTGAAGTTTAACCAGCAAATGATTATTAAAAGGAACAGGAAAATAAGCATGGAAAAAGAGGGAAACAGCAAAAGTAGAGGGGACTCTGTCTTTGTCTATCGTAAAACAGTGATCAAATGATTTGTGTGGAATTACACTGCACCGCCTTCACCAGTCCGCTGGATTTAACCACTTTCATTCAGGACTGGTTAGATCTGTGGAAGCCTGACAGCTTTATCTGCTGTTCTTACAACTACTGTTAAAAGGATCTCTTGCTCAAGTTAATAACTCAGCTTTTAAAAACAGAAATAAAATGTTTATCTTTACTAAAGCACGAAAATGGAACTTATGCAATATTACGATTCCATTTTAGCCAAACAAGGACTTTGAAATAAGGCAGTGTATACCCATCACAAAAGTCAACACTAGATTTTTAAAGGAGCTGGCTTGTAAAACAGGAAGGGAATTTCCATCCTGAAGAGAATTACATCATTTTGACAATTGTTACTGCACTGGAACAACATAAGCTCTTTCCCTATCCCTCTCTCCCACCCACTTCTCTCTGTGTTTAATGTAAATGCTTTCAAATACTTCAACCAGAAGAAGAAGAAAAAAAGTTTATTTTCATGCATTCAGTGTTGAGCTACATCTTCTGGTGCAGTGCCATGTGGACTTTGCTGCTTCGGTGCTTCATGTTCCCATTCTCATTCATAAAAGGGGCACATGATGGAGAAGTGGGATGATACTGATCAAAGGAGTCTCCTGGTCATTGGCCAAACTCTTCCACTGACAGAAATGCGGTTGTACATCTTAGCAAAATGGTTGTTTCTAATACACTTTTCACACAAAACTTCAGCTTACCCCATGGAGTCCTACTGCGACCAATGAATTTAATTATGCTGAGGTTCACCTGCATTTAGATTTCCTAAAGGCTAGTCTTCTAGCCTCACTCTGTAATCAGTGCAAAGATATGGTTATCTTCACAGAGTGGTTTAGTTACACTAAAGACAGATTAAAATGTCAGATGTAAAAGGCCAGGATCTGGTCCAGAGACATAGTTATGCACTGTGCTATCTTCAATACAGAGGTCATAAACTTAGTACTGTAACTTGTAAAAACAGCCCTATTACATGTAGTACATGATGATATGAACTGGCATCACAGAGAAGTCATAGCAGGAATTTCTATGATACTGCTAAAATAAATGCACTTGTCCCTCAATATTTCTAAGGTCTCATGAAAACAGAAACTAATTCAATGTGGCCTGGGACAAATTGTTTCCCACAGTCTGCTTTGCGTGCAGCTCTGCAGGAGACACACACAGCACGTTTCAGAGAGAACGCAGGCTCTCAGTACTGCCAATTGCATTGCTTGGCCCTCTGCAATCGGAGAGAATCAGACTTCTCCAGAGGATAGTTCAGGAAAACTAGCTCGCTAGCTAAAAAGCCGATGTGGAAGCTTTATTCAATACATAAACATTAGTATGGTTAGTAGCTTAGAAAAGACACAACAGCCATTTGAAAATTATTTAGAAAAAGAGTATTCCAAATAGAAACTGCTTTGACTTAGAACATGGACATGCTGATTTACATCAGAGAAAGGTCCTTTCCTGTAGGAAGAAGGATGGTCGTAACAAATGCAACTTTTCTTACACAATACCTGTTGAGACCTATTAAAGTGCTTCACAAGAATGAGTTTTGTAAAATAAGAGGTTTACAATTACTTGCATGGCTACTTGATGAGGTTTTTCCAAAAGGAAGTTGTCCTGGTTTCAGTTAGGACAGAGTTAATTTTCCTCCTAGGAGCTGGCAGGGTGCTATGTTTTGGATTAGAATGAGAAGAGCGCTGATAACATGCTGATGTTTTAATTGTTGTAGAGCAGTGCTTACACCAAGCCAAGGACTTTTCAGCTTCTCGCTCTGTCCTGCTAGCGAGCAGGCTAGGGATGCAGCAGGAGCTGGGAGGGGACAGACCCAGGACAGCTGACCCAAACTGGCCAAAGGGGTATTCCATACCATCTGACGTCATGCTGAACAATATATAGGGGTGGCTAGCCGGGGTGGAGGGGGGGGCCGGCTGCTCGGGGATAGGCTGGGCATCGGTCAACGGGTGGTGAGCAATTGCATTGTGCATCACTTATTTCGTACACATTATTACTATTAATACTATTATTATTATTATTATTATTATTATTATTATTATTATTATTGTTATTCTTTTCCCTGTCTTAATAAACTGTCTTTATCTCAACTCACAGACTTCACTTTCCCGTTTCTCTCCCCCATCCCGGAGAGGGAGGGGGGAGGGTGAGCGAACGGCTGTGTGGTGTTTGACTGCCAGCCGGGCTAAACCACAACAGAAGTATAAACAGGATGTGTAGATTAAACCCTAATAACAAAAGATAGTGTTTTCTTAGCTTGTTAGGACGGGAGTGCAATGCAAGCAGCCCAGATTAGGTTACTTATTATTATACAAGCAAAGGTCTAATAAAAAAAGCTGGAAAAATAAATATATTAAATTATTCCTCAGAAAGGTTTCATTTGTGTTTTTATGGCCTACCAAATCACTCCCACTGCGAAATTAAATTAAAAAAAAAAAAAAAAAAGTAACATGCTGAAGGAGCTATCAAAGTTTCCCAAATTAACACCTAATTAATTAACACCTTCTCCCTCATCCTCCTGCTGTGCAATTCAATCACATTTCTTTTACATAAACTTTAGTTCAGTCATTTAGTTTGCCTAACCTTGCAAATAAGTGAATAGCTCTGGACAGGCATTTTTTCCTCCAGTCCTCTCAGAACATAATTCCACTCTCCCTGTCATGGTATTTCTCTGAATTTTTTGTCACTGATTAACAGAAAAAGAAGCAGAAAACACTATTATAAGAGCAATTATTAAAAAAAAAAAATACAGATACCTTTCCTGATATTTTGGGACTTTTTATTTTTTATTCTTTTTGCCCCACCTCCACTCTCCCCTTTGGTGATGGCAACACAGGGTTTGCATAACTTCGTTTCCTTCTTGTTAGAAGAGAATATGAATGCACATGCACATCCACTGCAAAGTATCAAATATCCACCTGTTCACATAGCAACAATAAAATGACTCACAAAACCATACAACTACTTCTTGATGCTAAGTAGGTAAAGTAAATCATGACTTATCTCTGCACTCCAAGTAGGGGAGTAAATTTGATTCCACATCAAGACATATCCAGGCACCAAGATGCATAATCTCTTGAGTAAATTACCAGAATTAAGTTTTAAAATCAGATTCCTCCTTTGTCCACATTGTCCACAAAATTCAAATCACTGATAGTTTAAAAAAAAAAAAAAAGGTCGTTTTTGGTTTTCTGCCTGTAGTGGACTGTGGTTAAAAGAGCCCTTTTTCCTCCTTATCTTCTGCTTCTATGATGCCAGCAAACATATATCCTCTCAGCCTTTGTTCACCCAGCTGGGCTGAACAAATAGCTACATGATGGGGACAGACTCTTGAAGGACATGGGGGGTCCAGAGCAAAACCATAATCTGATACCCCCACTACCATCAGCATGATCTGTGCAATTTGTTCCTATACTGCAGTCCATGTAGCCACAAGAACCCAACATAACATTTAAGCTAAACAGCCCCATCAAGGTCTCTGCATTTTATTTTACCATGAAGTATAGCTATTATTCTTTCTCTTAATTAGCCCTTCTGGGTACCCAATGCAGCACGAATTTGTTTCCCTTGAACATTACTGGAGCCTGTCACCAATACTTTCCCCAGAAGTACCAATACTTCCTGGTGGTTTTTGGAATATTTCCTCCTATCTCTTATAAAGAATTTACATCCTTGGGCAGTTTTTAAAGGATACATCGCATTAGTGATGTATCAACAATCAACAACTGGGTATGATTTAGGCAATTCTTATGAACTGCTAGGAAGTGCCTAATTATCACAGGGAAAAGTGACAGTCATCTGTCACCACCTGTCTCATGACAGAAAGAGAAACATCTTCATTTACTGAGCAGAAACATTGAGAGGACCGTAGTCTAAAAAACATAGCAGATGAAGTTGTTAGCATGTTAGGAGAACAATGTGCTGGAGCACCTCAAGTGTGTTAAATAAGGAGTCAAAGTCTGAGCAAAGCCAGCTAGGGATGCCTAAAGACATGAGTAGTTCCCCCGACTCAAACACTCAGAACTGAATTTCAGTGTATAGGTCCTATAGCAAGACATTGGGTGCTTACACAGGTGAACATGTAAGCAGTTACTACACCCCAACATCTGAGTGCATCTGCAGTTCTTCTTTCAAAGAGAGATGGGGGAACTACTGCACAGAATGAAATGCTAAAGAAGATTGTGGGGTGAGCCATACAGCCCTGTGGATGCTGGATTTAATCCTGCCTCTTTCTGTGGATACCACTTGAAAGTTTAAAATATATTTGCTGAGATTGCATACAATCTTCAAGTTTGTACAAGCATTTGGTTGGTATTATTATTCCTCATTTGTGGTCTAACTTACAGAATAATTAAATAAATAAATGTCGGTCATGCTTTAATTAATGCCAGCCTTTCTTGGACAAAAAAGTTGCTTTGATGAGTTGCTTTGATTAAATATAACTAATTTAGCTTTCAGACAAATTTCACTGTATTTTACATATTCTATTACAGTGTACAGAGAAATGTAAATGATCTATACAGAGAAATGTAAATTCCTATTACTTATTGAAGTTAAACAAAACTTGAACATTTCTAGTAAGATTCCTTCTTCCAGAGTGAACGATTGTCTCATGCAAATTAAAAAACAGAGGTCTGTCTTTTGCATATACACTTGCATAAAACATTAAATATATTTTTTTCAATGGATAATATTTTTGTAAAATAAGAGAACTAAATAAACAACTTGCCAAGTGAAGCAGACATATTTTTCATGTATAAGAGGTAATGGCTCAACCAAAATAGCATCTTTCCTATTTTCAACGGAGAAGAAAATGTTTTACTCAAACATTTATGTAACTACCAAAAATTTTGTGGTTAGAGAGAGCTACTGTATAGTTGTCATTCATTTCATCAGCCTAGACTAAATATTTTAGAAATCCATGCTGCTATTTACATTTAAGCAAATTCCCCCTTGGTCTAACCTGGTTAATGAATTTCCTTTGTGAGATGTCTATAATATACAAAGAAGGAAAAGCCTAAATTAAAGTTAAAAAAACAAAACAAAATGAACATGGAACAAATCAACCACTAAAATTACACTATCCTCTTGTTCTGTGACATCCATACCCATGTTCTCCAGACTTTCCAAAATACAGCTATTAAAACCAACTGTCTTCTGTGTCTCTGACACATCTGTACCTTATGTTATCAGACAGAATAGCTCACACACTATGAAAAGTACTAATAACTCGGTGACTTTTGCCTGGGATGAAAGTGTATATGGTCAAAATTTGCATGAGTAGATTAATGCAAGCACTGGTTTTAAATAGCAATGAAAAAAAATGCACACAAAAACTGAAAAAATTCCACTTGAATCACGTTTGCTTTAGATCATTTGTTATTCAATATCCCAAGATTAATATAGCTAGTAATCTCTGTGCATTGAGAAACAACATCAGGACTGCACGGGTGAAGCAAAGAGAAGAGATTGTGATGCTCACTTTGAAAAGGCTTTCCATGGAAGCAACTTCGTCATAAAGTGATATGCTGGAAAGATGTTGGAAACATTATACCTGGAAAGAATATATAATATAATACCAAAAACATGGTAGCTTTAACGACAAAAAGGTTAAAAAATGGACAAATCTTATTTTGATAAAAACTTTAGAATTTAGGAGAGGATTGATGTTACCAAAGCAACAAACAACACATCTAAAGCATAGGCACAATTTTGTAGTCAGAGACAATGACTATGTAACACCTCTTTAGTAAAAAGTACAAGGAGGAGGTAAAGCTAATACCATGAGTGGTATGATTCAAGATTTATGAGAAAAACCCATCTGTTTTGATGATTTATGTAGATTTTTTTTTTTAATGATCAGCAACATTTTCTATTTCATATCTTTGCTGACCTCATGACATGAGTGATGATTCAATCTGAGTGCACCGGCATGAAATTCTTTGAAAGAGTGAAAATAAGAACACCTTCAATACAGAGTAAGAAGACAATGCAGCCCTTTCTAGCCCCTCCTTTTTCAGCCCTCAGGAGCTGGTAAAGTTTTCTGTGACTGCATCTTTCTTCTCCTTCCTTCCTCAAGGAAATTTTTTCTGCTTGGACAGAAATGGGAGTCAAAAAAAAAAAAAAAAAAAAAAAGAATCTTAGAATCATATAGAGTCATAGAACAGTTTGGGTTGGAAGAGACCTAAAAGATCATTGAGTTCCAACCTCCCTGCCATGGTCAGGGATGCCACCCACTAGATTAGAATCTTGAGTGAACTGGTCAAAAATTCTAAAATCTCAGACAGTATGATCAGAAGTGTGTAAATGTCTGTCCTTGCTCTGTTTATTTTACTAAAACAAAAGTAGTCTCATTGACCTTCAGCAGGCTAGAAGATCATGTGTTATAATTGTTTTAATGCTCACAATTTGCATACACTTTATGTGGTAAACAGCATGTCAATAGTTTAAGTGAACACTTTGTCCTTTTTGCAATAGCCTAATGTAGTGGGCCCTGCTTTGAGAGGGGAGCTGGGCTAGAAAATATCCAGAGATCCCTGACAACCTGAATTGTTTTATGGTTCTATTATTCCTTATAAATAAATAAATAAATAAATAAATAAAATTAAAAAAAAAAAAAAAGCAGAGAAATATATTTATTTTGATCTTGATATCTGACCAAGGGTAAGGTACCAATTCAGTATTTCAGTGGTACATTTCATGTAAGGCTATCTCCAGATTTTCTTGTTTCTATTATATTCACTGACACATTATAGAATAAGGTAAAATTGTGCATTAGTTAAGATATAAAGAGATCCAAATCCACACTGTGAACCATTTCCATATACAGTTTAGATCTATGCTATTGTGTTGAGTGAAAGCCTTATTTGCATGGACACAAGTTTTGTTATGTAATTTTGCATTGTTTCCCTGCGTTCTTGTGGGGTGAGAGTCCTGTCAAAGGCCATGGAGTGAGCAAAAAAATACGAGCAAGAGTAAGATTGATACAGCATTAAGAGGATTAGAAGTCTCTTCAGGCAGGTAGGTTGTGTACAAAGACTAAAAAGGTTTTCTTTTATTTATTTATTTATTTATTTATTCTGGAATTACTGTAGAAAGATTGTTAAAAGGAATTACTAGTAGGAGGAACAAATCTGAATGAATAAGAAGTCTCCATTTGTTAAACAAGTTCCAAACAATATTTTGGATGCATATTCCAGTGCTGTGGAAAAGAAATGAAGATGATACAGAGGAATCATTTGCTTCAGAGGAACATAGGTAATTGAGAGAGAGGGTAGGAAAACAAGTGATTCATGGAGATAGCAAGCATGAAAAATGTTCATACATGGGAAGGAAATAGAAGCAGATGAAAAAAGCAAGAAAAAAAAGTATTGTGGACTGGTATGCTAGGGCATTATAATATCAAATTTTTTTAGATGGCTGAAAAGGAAGGAAAATAATTAATTGTGAAGTCCACAACAAATTAGACAAGATAAGGAAGAAAATAAAAATAAACACCACTACCAAAAAAAACCCACGACCACCACTGCCAAAAAAAATAAAAATAAAAATAAATAATAATAATAAAATAAGGGAATGACCAAAATTATTGCAAAATTTCATTCTGACAGTAAGAAGTCAGTATGAGAATTGTAATATAAAAAATGTTTATGTGCAATTTATACTGTCTGTCTACATAATTGCAAGAGACTACTTGCATTTACAGAATCACAAAATGACTGAGATTGGAAGGGACCTCTAGAGGTCATATGGTCCAACCTCACTTCTCAAGCAGGATCACAAGCAGCAGATTGCCCAGGACCATGTCCAGATGGCATTTGAATATTTCCAAAGATGAAGTCTCCTCGACACTTCCAGGAAACTTGTTCAGTGCTCAGTCACTCTCACAGTAAAAAAGTGTTTCCTACTGTTCAGATGGAGCCTTCAGTGTTTCAGTTTGTGCCCACTGCTTCTTTTCCTGTCACTGGGCACCACTGAAAAGAGCCTGGCTCCATCTTCTTCACACTTTCTCTTCCATATGCTGAACAGTCTAGCACCCCCAGCCTTTCCTCATAGAAGAGATGCTCCAGTGCCTAAATGATCTTTGTGGCCCTTCACTGGACTCTCTCCAGTATGTCCAAGTCTCTCTTGTGCACTCCATGTGTCCTCACCAATGCTGAGTAGAGGTGAAGGATTACTTTTCTTGACCTGCTGGCAATACTTTGCTTAATTCAGCCCATGATATGGTTAACCTTCTTTGCAGCAAGGGCACGTTGCCAGCTCTTGACCCACTTGCCTTTCACAAGGACCCTCAGGTCCTCCTCTAACAAACTGCTTTCCAGACGAGTAGCCCCTACCATATACTGGTACATGTGTTTGGTCTTTCCCAAAATGCAGGACTACTTTTTTCCTTGTTGAACTTCATGAGGTTCCTGTAAACATTTTCTCCAGCCTGTAAAGGTCCCTCTGGGTGGCAGCATGGCCCTCTGGCATATCAGCCACTCCTCCCAGTTTGGTGTCATCTGCAAACTTGCTGAGGGTGCATTCTGCCCCATCATCCAAATCATTAATGAAGATGTTAAACACGACTGTACCCGGTATTGACCCCCACCACTAGTTACTCTCCTCCAGCTAGACTTTGTTCCATTAATCACACTCCTCTGGACCCAGCTGTTCAGCAAGATTTCCATCCACCTCACTGTCTGCTCATCCAGCCCACACTTCAAGAGTTTCTATGAGAATTTTATGGGAGACAGCATCAAAAGCCTTACTGACGTCAAGGTAGATGATATCCACTGCTCTCCCTTCATTTACCAAGCCAGGAATTTCTTTGTAGAAGGTTATCAGGTTGATCAAGCATGACTTGCCCTTGCTGAATCCATGTTGACTACTGTTACTTTCTTGTCATTTGTGTGCCTGGAAATGATTCCTAGGATTAACTGCCACATCACCTTCTCAGGGGTCAAGGTAAGGCTGACCAGCTTGTTTTTCCCTGGGTCATCCTTTCCCCTTTTGAAGATAGAAATGATATTTGCTTTCTTCCAATCTTCAGGCACCTCTCTCAATCACCATGATCCAAAGATTCCCAAGTGTCCTCCCAATGACATTTGCCAGCTCCTTCAGTACTCATGGATACATTCCATCAGAGTTGATGAATTTGCATATACCCAGATTTCTTTTATACCTTTTTAAACAAATCTACATGAAAAATATGATTTTTTATTCTGCAAGAGGTAGTGTGATTTACTTTTTCATTCTAGAACAAGAAAGACCTGTTTGAAACTTTTGTGACTTTTTTAACTCAAAAACTCTTTGTAGTCTCACATATCTCATAGGAACTGTTCTTTAGGTTAATGATACTCAAACTCTTAGCAGTCTGTAATCCAAGGCCTTGTTTTCGTACAGTAGACCTGTGTGATCTTGGCATGGTTTTACTGAGAAAATTGTTGTTTAAGGTGTGAGAACAAGTGAACTAAAAGCCATGCAAGATAAGCAAAATGAAAACCTAGACATGGAGTAGTTGTTGAGATCATGATAGCTGTTTACTGGTTCAAGAGGAGAAATGCTGGCATAAGAAGGTCTAAAACCTCGAGTGGGAAAAAAGAAGCAGAGGATGGAAGAGGCAATTCTCCATCTCTGTGGATCAGCCTTTCACTGCCAATTTATCAGTGTCTCTCATCAGGGAGCTGAGCATGCTAGTGCTCAGCATAGTAGCTGAAGAGCACCCATAGCTGCTCTGAATATTATTCAATAAATAGTAGCTTAACACAGTAGAAGAGGCTTAAACACACCAGTCCCAGAGGATGTCTACAAAATCCTTATTTAGAGTCAGCTCCCTTGACATGAATTTTCTCCATGATGCTGCAGGTGGATTTTAGGAGGTGAAGCTTCTCAAAGGAAGGAAATACATTCTATGGGGGAAAATAGCAGAATCTTATATTCTTTTCATACTGTATAGCACAATGAGGAGATGCAGGCAAATGTCAAACTGACTCACTTTCGGTTTGGGTAGACAGATCAATAGATCTAAATATCTTTTTTCAAATTTCTCACTTTTCAATATTTCAAAATCTTCCCAAAATTTCCATTAAAGCAATAATAAAATTTAAATTTTCACACACAGAAATAGATTTTTACAGATACTGCATGTTTTATGAAGATAAATTCATGGAAAATATCAGGTTAAATTTCAGTTTCAACTCCATAGATTAAGAATAGAAGTGGTTCTTTCAGTAAATAGATAGTGCATCAATACACCTTGCAGACAATGTAAAGTAATTCAAAAGTAGCTGTGGTATTATTCCACTAATAATGTGACTAACAATAATCAAGTATTGATGTCATTGCACTTATTGAAACCTTCATTTAACTAAGTAGAACAGATTTCACAGCATTAAAATATATGAATGTATGTTTATGTATATATGTAAATTCAAATTACATTTTATACACACTTCTCTATTCCTATGCCATGATATTCAGCTGGCATAACTGAGTGTAACACCATGCAATACATTTTTTTTTTTAGTTAACCTGTATCAGTTAAAAATGGCTAGCAATCTGGCCTACTGAATGATCATTGAGACTATTCTGCAAAGCATTTTAGCTTCGTTTACTCCATATAAAGTGTTAATTTATTTTCTAGGTCTATGCAGTATAAAGAGGAAAATGCATGACAGCTGATTTTGAACTACAAAGCACAAAACCACGTAAGAAACAACAATTCTTCCAAAAGTGACTCTCTTTTTCTTCTCATGATGATATTGACAAAAAAAAAAAAAATCAGGAAGTAGAGAGAAAGTTATTGAGCCGTAACAATGTTACAGCTGAGAGAGATTTAACATGACCCAATTAATTTTATTTATCTTAACAAAGAATTGTGCTTGTTAACTTATTTTAAAAACAGTACTGAAGTCAGTCATGAGAGTTTTGTATAGCTACCGCATTGTTCTGTACAGCTGCTGTATGAGACTGAAAGTATGCCATATAAGTTTATCTCTCTGATGCCAGGCCAGCCTTTCATCTGCACAGGCAAGAGGTAGCAGCAGATCAGCTTTGGTTCCCATCACCTTCAGACAAAGTCTCCTGTAGCCCAAAACTTTCCTGCTGGGGGAACCTGTATCCTGTGGTTTCCTGCATGCAATAGGCTAGACTGGCAAAATCCCAGTACAGATGGAACCCCAACCAGCTGCATCAGCAGCATGCAGACAGGCAAGCACCTCACAGCCATGGGATGCCACCAGGAAGTATTTCTCCTTCACAGAGCTCCATGACATAATGATACAAATCCACCCTGCAAAAAGAACAGACAAGTTGTTTTGTAAGGCTGAAATGAGTAGGCACAGCTAGTGTAAAAAATAATTTATTGCTGAACCTGTCATAAGGCATTTTATGAGCCATTACCTCAGAAGGATTTTATTGTGGTTCTGGGAAATGAGGAACTGGGGTTTGTAAGCTGCTCAGAGCTGCAGGTGAAACACTGCCTTCAATAGGTAGATTCATGAAAGTCCAAACCGAAGGATAGCTCACTAAAACATAACTTGCTAAACTAGTAGATTAGCCTTTATATAGGTAAAGCAGTGCCCCAGGGAAACCCAAATGTTCTTTCATTTTCTGTAAATAAATTGCAATGTTTGCATTAAACATTTTCCTGAATATAGCTTTCCTGTACTTGTGAAAAATAGTCACTTGTTATTACAAGAAAGAAATAATGAAGACTCACTGGTAGCTTTTTTTTTTTTTTTTAACTCAGGAGAAATCTTAAATATCAAATACTTCCTCATTAAATCTTATTCATAGCCCTGTTTGATGGGCTGGATAAGTCTGAAGAGTAAAATGATCTCAATGCACAAAGCGTAATACAATCTCACATTATTGGTATTTACAGTACAGACTCGGATGACTCATGTAACCAGTTCACATACCTGGCACTAAGTTTTGCTCACAGAAGATGCCAGGTAGGGGGAAAAGCTGTTTCTCCCAGCTGGTGTTATACTGAAGCAGCAATGAACCTCTAGAGAATCCCTTCCTAGGGATAGGGACAATTGGTAGGACAAAATAATTTCTAAATTTTAAAGAGAAATCTCTTTTTGTCCCACTCAGTGAAGGGGAGAGGTGGTGGTCCTTGCTACCCCATACATTGACTCTGACCTTCTCTTAGGTCAACGGGGTGATACATTCTTCTCTGTGATCAGCCTTGGAGCTGGAGACATTTAATGGAGTTGCCATGTGGGGCAGTTCTGTGGAGGGAGAGTTGGATCAGTGCTGAGGCAACACAAAAATATTATCAATAAACCTTTCTACGTGGTCTGCTGCCTTACTGATAGATAGCAGATAGCATCAAAAGCAAAAGCTGGAAAATTTCCATGATAACTGCAAAAGATACCTTTGGTGTGTCAGGTCTTCTCCCTGACAAATTCAAAGGTCCTCCTCCAAAGAATGGAGGTACCAAAGTGTTATTTTCACACTACTAGAAGAGTTTCTGTTCCTTTGACATATGAAATGGTTAAACCTCTGCTGTCAAAACATTCAGCCTAAGGCAAAGAACAATCATGGAAAATTTCAACCCAACCCGTTAATGTTTGGCAAAGCCATAACCAGCTTATAACAGAGGCTTGTAATTAGAGCGGGTCGGAACATTCTCAACTAAATGAAATTTCATAGAAATATGCTGTTTCATCCAAGCCAAAACATTTTTCAGAGGCATATCTGTTTCCACAAAGTTTTTGTTGGGAAAGCTGAGAGAGAAAGCATGCTCACCCACTATATGTTGAAGATTAGGTCACTAGTTTGGGATGTGAGAGAGTAAAGTTTAAGGCCTGACTCACAGTGGCCTGCAACAAAAACCTGTGCTCTTCTTCAGAAAGAGTAGGTACAGAGCATCTGAAATGCCAAAGTATTGCCTTGGCTGGGTTACCTACAAGAAATGACAAATCAAGAAAAACGTTTTGATTATGACACTCAAGAGATTTCATGTCTTCAAGTGCCACACACAAGCATTGTAAATTAACCTAAAAAGGAGTTCCCATCTTCCAGATGTCTGTGTTCTAACAGGGAACATTAGAGAACATTTAAACATTTAAAGTTCCAATTATATTGACTCCAAATAAAATTATCAAATATGATTCCTTTCACATCAGAATACTTAGCAATAACCCTCTTAACAGACTGAGAAATAATATGTCAGTGTACTCACAAAAGCTTTGTACACAATTTATTATGCAAGGTGTCAATATTAGGCCAAGGCCCAGTCAAAGCCCTCACAGGCCTCATATGTTCTGGAAAGGGAAGGTGGAAGAGCTCTTGTATGTCTTTAAAGTAGCATCTATTCGCAAAACACAAGCAAATCAGCTTCTCTCTGTACACGACTCCCTAAACTCTGCCACAGAACAGAACATACTGGCTGGGTATACATAGAAAAACAGAAAGAGACACAGTTCTGAGGGCTGCAAACATAGAGAGGAAACAAACCCTGCAAACTCTTATCAGTAAGCACCGCTCCACTAGAATCAAACTTGTACGGACCAATAGATACCTAAAAAGATGGCATTCCATTAAATAATGTGTAAGAAAGGATGAATATTGCCAGGTGAAAAATCATTACATTTTTGTACTTATGTTTTTCACATTTTAGACATGTATGGGAATTATGGAATAATAAGACAAAATATGTTTGCAATTAAAATGTATTTTATATTGCTGTAGGTCCTTCCACTGGTTGCAGTGAGGTTTACGGACTACAAGTCTTGTTCAAATAAAGAGGGAGAGATCAGAAATTTTAATTTCCAAAGTTGTAAGCAGAAAGTCATTTCACTCTTGAGTTGAACTGACATAAACCTTTGCTTTTGTGGGACTACTGCAACGTCTCTAGCACTTGCACTTTTTTCCTAAAATATTATGTTAGGTGCACAACCGTTTTTTTGAAAATTATCCAAAGGTTTTCTGACAGAAATGTTGGACATATAGCATTAACTGCCCAACTAAGCTATTGCTCATGTCAGCATGAATGAGTCATGTGATACAGAAGACTGGGATCATACTTAGATAATTTCTTGTAAAGCTTTATGCTAGTATATTTTTGTAAAAACATATTTTCTCACTTAGAAATACTGGGTTCTCTATCTTTGTTTTAATTCTTAGCGTATCATTCTCAAAAACATTTCATTTCTGTTATTCATTCAATTTATTTAAAAACAGCAATCAAAACAACAAATGTTCATTTCAAAGCAGCAAATAGCTGCTGTAGTACTCAAAATCTGTACTGTTCTAAAACCACTGTGATTTGTGGCAATGTCTTCCCTGAACAAGAGAGACTTCAAAGTGGCCAAGATCTGAAGTTTCTTGTTAAAGTTTTGTGAGGTGGAGTTGGACTACGTAAAATATTTTTCCAGAGATTGAGGGTTGTTGGCAGATAGAAAGAGTAGAGGAACAATGTTAATGAAAAATAAATTTTCTTAGCAATTGCGAGGAAAAAAATGCCTAGTTGTCCATTAACTCTTATGTTACCAGAGTCAGTACAAAAAGAAAGGCAGTCATTATCACTTGACATTAACCAATAAACAGACAGTTGTTACTGAAAATAATCCAAGTCTAGAACAGAACAGGACAGAATATAGAACAGAATAGAACAGAACAGAACAGAACAGAATAGAAGGTGAGGCTGCACCAACACTAAATATAGTGGGAGACTCACCCCTTTTGACCAGCTGGCTGTGCTGCGTTTCATGCACCCCAAAATGCAGTTTGTCCTCCTGGCTGCAGGGCAGACTGCTGGCTCATGCTGAGCCTGCTATTGACCAGCACCCCCAGATCCCTTTCTGCTGAGCTGCTCCCTAGCCACTCCTTTCCCAGTCTTGTGTCCAACATTATTTCATCCCAGTTACAGAACCCATTTTCCTTTGTTGAACTTCAAGACATTGCTGATTGTCCAATTCTCCAAGGTATCTAGATCTCTTTGTAAGGTCTCTTATCCCTCCAGAGATTCAACAGCACCTCCCAGTTTAGTATAAGCAAACTCACTAAGGATACATTCAACTCCTGCATCCATGTCATTGATAAAAATGTTGAACAGGACCAGCCCTAGAATCTCAGTTCTGTGGAACTCCAGACTGGTTGTTTGGGGTTTAAAATTGATTTTACTTTGTTTTTAATATTTATCAAGGACTTGCTTTGGCATAGCCTTCATTACTTCAACTGCTGTGGTATCAGGATATACAAAAGTGGATGAGGAGAAAAACAAATAAACAAACAAATAGTAATAATAAAACACAGAAATGATAAACTGTCATACTTCCTGATAATCATTTTTAAAGTAATCTCAGTACTAGTGCACACTAAAAATATCCAAATCCTATACATTTATTTCTCCACTAATCTCAGATTATTCTACTGTCAGTGTTTGAGTTGCACATTATTTCTAAATATTCCCAAAGTTGTGTGAAACAATGTCATATTTAAATGTAGTTTTTTACATAGATGAATTGAAGCCATATTCCGTCTCACAAAGCAGTATTCAAAACTATTCAAAAAATACTTGGTGTTCTGCATTGTAAAGGAGTATATTACTGACAATATTACAGGAATAACATTTAATACTTTATTCCACAGTACTTTCAAAAGTTTTAAAACAGTCTGTAGCACTAGAAGAGTCAAAATAACTCCCCAACATAACAGAACACCTTCCATCCTTTAACTCACTGCACCTTTATCCCTCCGATAGTCCTAAATATAAAAACACTACAAGAGGATGCTGGACCTTGATTATACATGCTCAGCCTGGCCTAGAAACTGACTGATTCCTTAGCTGCAGTGACTCTGATAATTTGAATTCAGAATTTTGCCACATGAAGGGAAGATATTAAAAGAATTAATACTTTTGATTTGTCCCAAAAAGATTATTTATACTGAGGAAAAAATTTACTAACTTGGAATGGCAGAACAAGTCCAACAATTTTTATTTTTTTATTTATTACTTTACTTCTCTGAGATGTTAACAGAAAACAAATCATTCATTTAATGTGCAGGTTAATAACCTTTCACACTTCCATTAGACCTGAAAGCATTTTATTTTCTCATTTTTAAGGTCCATGTACCTTCACAAAATTAAAACATAGTAAAGAGCAATTCAGTCTCCTAAAGGCTTTGGGAAACCACAAACTTTCCAGAAAGAAAATATTTTCATAAAAGTTTTCAAATTTTAACATGCAGAATCCGATTGGTGTGGTTTGCTTTCCATTAATGGCTGGTACTTCTTAAAACCTGGGAACTATGGGCATAAACTAAAGACTGGTGCTGAGCTAATGACTTCGCTGGGTTTTGTGGTAATTCCACTATCTCAGGCTGTACCTTAATGCAGTCATCCTAACAGGCCAAAGATGCATGGGCATCCCTGCTGCTGGCACTTTTCTGGTTTTCAAATACTTCCCTTTGCAATGTTAACGATAAATTTTAACATAGATTTTGCAATTTAAAAACTGTATTATTTTCCAAATGATTAAAGGCAAGAAATATAAATGTGAATGCTTATGTAGTGACTAGAAGAAATATAAGTTTTTATAAGTCTTAAGTATTATTTGTATGATTTAAATGATCCAAAGTGTTCTCAGCTGCTTCTCAATAAAACCTTAATTTACTGCCTTAATTTTTTTTACCAGATACTTCTAACTTTCTGTCAAAAAAAGAGGTGAAAACTTCTTTTGCATACTGAGAACATGCATAAAAAATTATGATATTTTTAACAGGAGCAAGCATTTATTAAAGTCTACCCTGGCTTTTGAAAGTAAGACAACTTCATACGCAGGAAAGAGGTGTATATGATAAGTTGTTATTTCTGGGCTGTTTTGAAAACATTAAAAAAAGGGGGCTAAACCTATTTCACATGCCAATTTTAATTAACCTAATTTCCAGAAGAAATTTGACCACTGATGAAGCAAAACATAACCTTCAGGAAAACTCTAAATATCACACATTTAAAATTCTTTATGGCACAGTAATTTACTAATTTCAATACTTTATGAACTGCTTTTTTTTGTCAAAAGCTTTTTACAGTTTGCACTGAACATTTTGAGGACCTGTCTCAATTCTAATTGTAAAGTGTTAATATTGGCTTGAGCAAAATTAATAAAATAACTCTTACTCCCCAATCTTAATCTTCCAGCATATTCTGCCAAATGCTTAGAGGAGAATTTAAAAGTAATTCACAGTGGTCACAAACACTCAAGTAACTTCATATTCCACTGAAAACTTACCTATATTATATTACAAGATATATATATCACAAGATATTATATCACATTTTCCTGACAGTAATATCCTAGTCAGATCACCGTGAGTCTATTTCTAACTTGGCCATTTAACATTTTTCCATTTTACTAGCCTCCTTCTTTACCTAAGTAGATGGCTATCTACATTATTTGTAGAGTATTGATTTTCCTGATTTTTTTTTTTAAGTAAAAGCAGAATTCAGTAGTGCCTTTGATCACAGAACAGAATCATAGAATGGCTTGGGTTGAGAGGGACCTTAAAGACCATCTAGTTCCAACCTCACAAAGGAAAGCATAAATGGAAATGATTGAGCGCAATCACTGTGATCTAGACAAACCATG
This sequence comes from Cygnus olor, assembly GCF_009769625.2. Classification (NCBI taxonomy): domain Eukaryota; kingdom Metazoa; phylum Chordata; class Aves; order Anseriformes; family Anatidae; genus Cygnus; species Cygnus olor. The sequence continues at coordinate 109,839,901 of NC_049169.1, forward strand.
GGGAAATTGAGAAAACAGCAGAGAAAATTAGTATTGAATATGCAAAAGGATGTACCTTGGAAAAGCTGGCTGGCAAGTGGATAACAAATCAATTAGTGGCAGCCAAACATGGAGTGGTGTAGAGAGCTGTGTGTGGAAGTGCAAAAGTAACGGTTGTGGATAGGAGGAGAGGTCCAGCTAGACCAGAGCAAGTCATTATCTGTTAAAAAGAGAGAAAGAGAGAATGGAGCAGTCAAGATGTTAATCTCTAACATGCAGGAAGTATAAAAAGAACATAAACACTCTTCTGAGTTTTCTGTGGTTTTGTTGTTGTTGTTTTGGAGGGTAGGGCAGCAAGTGGGGGGGGGGGTCATTACTATTATTTTTTTTTTCTCAGAAATTCTTGTATGAGGTTAGAAACAGAATGGACTAGAACAACTTTCTCACCAGGGAGATGCCTCTCTCTCTCTCTCACTTATCCTACTTGTTCTTTTTAAATTTTTACATTTTTTTACATACATTTGGTCTTAAAATCTTATCCTGTTATTCAACACCTTCTCTTGCTTAAAAAGTGGTTTTGGGTGTAAAATCTTGTCCTTAACAAAAGCAGAATCGGTAGCACTTGAGTGGGACGAGGACTCTGCTCTGGTGATTTTTTTATGATGATGATACCAGTGCCCCTTTCATTTTGCAATCCAGCTTTACAGCCTAGCTGATAGACATATATATTGTTCCTTCATCCTTGCGAACTGAGGGTCAGTCAGTCTATGAAATTTTCAGTTGTATACCTTCAACTGAAACATCTAAGGGAAAGAGTGGCCAAGCCTGCAGAGTGATGGAGCTGCATGTGGAGACACCAGACACAGTTGCAGCAGCATCTTGAGCATCAGACCATTCCCAGAGCAGCTGGACAAAAGGAGTTATTTTCTGGGAGTTATCATCTTCCTTCTTCGGAGGAAGCAGAAACCATACAGTGGACAAGTAAGGACACATCTCCCTGTAAACAGCCCCTACTGTGAATAACCATTTCACTATGTGATTTGAATCACAGATTTCTCTGGATAGGGACTGTTTCTTACCAGATATCTGAAAACAGCCTAACACAGTAGGACTCTAATCTTGTTTGGGGTCTCTAAGCAGAAACCTACTGCCAAAAAAAATAGCTGATTATTAATCTTCCCCTGCATAATTTTAACTGGCTATGAGAATATGCAGTTTAGATTAACAAAACAAAGATCTTTTTGCATTGGGTTTATGTGTCAAAATTTTTTGGTATCAGTGTGGGTACAGGGGTGGCTTTTGTGAGAAGGGTCCAGAAACTGCCCTTAGTTAGATAAGAGTCAGATCCAGACAGCTCCTAACAGGACCTGCTGCTGGCCAAATCTGAAACAATGAGCAGTGCTGGCTGCACCTCTGTGAGAGCAGGTTTAAGCACAACAGCAGCTGGGAGAGAGGAGTGAGAAAATGTAGAGAGAAACAATTCTGCAGACACCAAGGTCAGTGAAGAAGGAGGGGAGGAGGTGCTCCAGGCCCCTGAACAGAAATTCACCGGCAGCCCATGGAGAGGAGCGCAAGGTGGAGCAGGAGGTCAGGTGGGAGCTGCCACCTTTGGGGACCCATGCTGGAGCAGTTTGCTCCTAACAGATGGATCCCATGGTATGGACCCATGTTGGAGAAGTACTTGAAGAGGTGCTGCCTGTGGTAAGCCCATGCAGGATCAGTTCGGGAAGGATGGCATCCCGTGGAAGGGACCCCACATGGAGCAGGGGCAGAGAGTGACCATGAAGGAGTGGTGGAGATGAAGTGTTAGCAACTGACTGCAGCCCCAATTCCCTGTTCCCCTATGCCACTCAGGGGGAAGAGGTAGAAGAGGGTGGATGGGGAGGAAGGTGTTTTTAGTTTGCTTTTAGTTTCTCACTGTTCAAGTTAGTTAGTAATAAGAAATACATTATATTAATCTACCTACATTGAGTCTGTTTTGCCTGTGACAGTAATTTGTGAGTGACCTCCCTGTACTTATCTCAGTCCTTGAGCCCTTTTCATTGTATTTTCTCCCCCTTTCATTTTGAGGAGGGGATTTGAGAGAGCAGTTGTGGGGGAGTATAGCTGCCCATCAGGGTGAAACCACCACAATTCTCTTTTTAGTCTTTTGATTTTTCTTTGCACTCGTGTGCCTAAATAATTCAAAACTTAAGTGCCTACTCTTATTTCTTACTGCAAATGACATCTGTTCCTTATGAATTCACTGAGTCGCATGCATGATATTTACTATGCCTGGATATTTTCCTTTGAAACATGCACTAACTAAAGATGAACTCTTATTCTGAAATTTGACAAAAGTTTTGATCGGTAACAAAGTTAAACCAAAAGGTCTGTATTGGGCAAGATTTGAACTCACAGTTTGGGAAAAAAAAACTTCATAATGAGTTTTTTGACTGGAAACATTGATCTAAACAGAGCAGAAGGAATATGAAGATACTGTACTGAAGTGTCAGAGCCAGTTCATCCAAGAATAAGGTAAAGCTGCTTTCACTCCATATTTTTCAGAGCATTCTTTATGTGTTGGTTCTGTTATCAGGTTTTCCAAGCCAAACATGCAAAAAGAAAACAAAATACACACTCACAAAACACAGCTCTTTCCCTCTCCCCCTAAAAATGTGTAGTTTTGATCCAATAACTTATAAGTTATACATTACTTGTTCAGAACACAGAGAGACTACAATCATAAGAAAAATTGCTAAAGAGCCTGCCACCAATGCAGAAACAAGTTTATTGCTCTGATAACATATAATCCAGGGTGGTCTATTGTTGCCAGTTTAAGGATTTGGATCTGCAATTCAAAGCCACCATACAGGCCTTGATCTGCTGTGAAAACTCCAGAGCCCTTCAGCAGCACCCACAGTGGCTACATTCATCCTCCTGCCCATGCTATATAAGGTCATTGGATGTCCCCAAGGGGATACTGTGAGGCAGCTGGCAGAGACATGCTGACACAGACAATGTTCTGAGACATCAAGGAGTTCAGGGGAAAACACATCCCACCAGCAGAAGAGTTTCTGCCATCATGACAGCACGGGGCTGCAGCCAACGTGTGCAAAAGGAGCTGACTTAAAATGAGATTTCCTCTCAGTTACTTAAGATTGTCTCTCCATAGAACTTTACCTATTCCTGTGAAGACTTTGTTCCTCTCACATTGAAACACAACTGTGAATTGGTTTTAGCCAAAAGAGGTTTAGATGAACCCTGTGTGAGAAGAAGTTACTTCACAAGTCTAAAACAGACAAAAATGCTTTTTTACAATTTGAACTAGAAATAAATGCAACTGAAAGAATGAATCTCTTTTTATCTTCTTTTCTCTTCTCCCTTTCTAACTCCAACGACTGGAAGCAGAAAAAGGTCTCAGCAGTAGATGTCCACTGCCCTGGACCTCAGTACTCTGAGGACTCATTTCACTGAATGCTGACTTTATCCTCCCTCCACTTCTTCTACCGTTTTCAAATGCAAGATTTTTTGTGTTTGATGTTTACACTGAAAAGTTACTGTCTATTTTTCTCTCATGCCCACACCAATTTCTTTTTTTTTTCAGTGAAAAAGCCCTCAATAGAATATTTAAGATAACTTGGTTAATCCATATATCATAGTATGACACTAGCATAAAGGTATTTATGCTAAACATCTTTCTTTTCTTCCTTACACGTATCCGATTGCCATATCTAGCTGTCCCTGTAGCCAGCTATCTAATTCAATTTACCAGCAAGTGGTTCTGTGCACCTTCTCTGTCAACATTGTATGTTTTTCACAGATTCTTTTCCATGGGGAATACGGGAAATTGATGCATCATAAAGCTGGAAAAGCATACAACATCACATTCTATCAATAAACCTAGCCAACCTTCTTCTCGGATTCCTTCTTTTTCCTCTGTTCATTTTCTTTGTAGACTTCAGTGTAGGGCTGCGGTGATTAGGCTTAAGAAAAAAAAAAAAAAAGAGAAAGAAAAAGACGTTTTGCTCATTTAACCATTTTCTTTTTGCATTTCTTTGTAAAGAAGATATATGAAGGTAAGTGAAGGTAAGAAGTCTTTAGTCTTATTTTTGGTTAGTTAATACCAGAGTCCTGGAACATGTAAGCACAAAAGTGGCCCAGACAGAGCTAGTGAGAAGACTTGATGTTCATTAACTTAACACTGGAAATTAACTGTGCTTCACTATAGTGTTACCATATCTCTGTATGAGGTATGGGAAGTAAATGAGATGTGCTTTTTTAAAATGAACTATTTCAAGGATATTCTGACAAGCAATGATACTTAAATACTGAAAGTTAATCTTTTAAGAAAAGCATGGTACAAACTTCATTACAATATAATATTAATGGACAACATTAAGGCTATCTCTGATAACTGCTTTACAACAAACCACACAAGAAACATCATTACTCCTTACACAATCAAATAGGAAACCTTGGGGGGAAATAAATATATAATGGAGACAGAGACGCTAAAGTCTGGTGTGGTCTCAACCTCCAGATCCGAAGGACACTAACCCTTTCATTAAACCACACCACAGTAAGGAAAGTGATATGAGATACAAACCCGTGCAAGAGCAAATATTGTATTGCAAGAAAACTTGTGCTGATAAAAGCTCTTATACAGCTACGGTCACATCAGAACAGACAAAACAATTTTCATGATGAGATATTTTAGAGTAATTTGAATTTAATGGGCCAGGGAACTAAGTTCTGCTGAACATTTTTTTTCCCCCTTCAGTTTTACATTTGGGGCTGCAGTTAACTTAGAGAAAGGACAGAGAGTAGAAAGAAAACAGCACACTCAAACCACTCAGTGTGCTGTCTGGCATGAGTGATGTAGAGAAGAGTGGCAGTTTCTTAATGGCCAGTACCTGTATAAAGTGTTGAGATGGTGTTTCAGTTCATATGTATTACATCTTGCTAGATTTGGATTTGGCATAATGAAAATGAATTCATGCATATAATATTTTTGCTATTTATATCAAGCAAAACTGAAAATTATGTTTGTGGAGTACCTTCTGGAGAGTGGTAGAGCTCTCCCCTTGTCCATGCTATTTCCATTGGAAGCAAAGATGTTACCTGTGGGCAAGAGACAGAGTGAAATAGCAGGACTAGATACATTTTTTTTTTTTATTTTTTTCTCAACCATCGGCCAGAATATATGTCTGGATGCAGGATGAGAGCTCAGACTCAACCACAAGATACCACAGTTTTAATTTAATGCTAGCATTCCTTGGGATGACCAAAGGAGGACAAGGCTCCTGTATAAACAGACAGCTTCTGGCTGGATTGTAACATAGGTGGTAAAAAATTATATCTAACAGAAATAGAAAGAATTTGCTACTTACTTGTTTCTTGTGGGTCTTTGAAGATGATGTTTAAAGTCTATTAAAAAAAAAATCTTGTATTTTCATGGCAGTTTATAACAATTTCTATTCTTCACATTGGGGCTGAGTTAAAAACAGCAGACATAAAAGAACATAATGGAAGGAAGGAAGGAAGGAAGGAAGGAAGGAAGGAAGGAAGGAAGGAAGGAAGGAAGGAAGGAAGGATAGCCAGAATTTACTGGTGTGAACTTTTCATAGGAGTTCCTGTTGTATTTTAGTTCTTACAGTTTTTTGTATATATGAAACCATGATGCTTAACACAAAAAATGGTAACATTTCACATCTACATATCACATGAGGTAGCGGAGCTAGTTTCTTCAGCTATTTTCAAGATTCCCTTTCTACATTCTAAGGGAAAGTCAAGTCTTAATATTTGAAAACTGAGGAGTGTTTGATAAGCCATGGGTCTTTAGAAGATAATATCCAATTCCATAATTATTGCCTGCAGGAACAGTCATTTCTAGACAAGATATGCTTCCCGCCATCCACTGCTATAAAAAAAGGGCCTTTTTTATAGCACAGTACAAATTAGTAAATTTAAAATTATATTGCAGGAGGATTGTCAGTGACCATTGTTCTTTTCTGAGGCAAATATGTTTTTGTGGCCACCTTTAGTGAGGTAAACATATACATAAGAAGCTGAAATCTATTATCTGAATCGATGGCTTCAATATAAATAAACGGAATTAGGGAGTTGAGTTTAACCAAAAGATTAGCAACATAAATAACGTCACCTCCTAATACGATGGTGTGAAACAAGACTGAATTTTCTCATGATGCTTGCCTTTAAAAAATAAAATAAAAAATAATAAATAACAATATAACAGTATAGTTGCATGAATGCATGGCTTAAAAAAGCCAAGTAGTTATATGAAAAGTTGACATTCCATTTAATTTTGTAGAGTTAATGCCAACTTTAATAAAAATGCGTTTTCCACTAAAGCTGTGCTAAAGATATTTTTAATGAGAATTTACCAAAGCAGCACAGAGTAGCATTCCTTAAAAACAAGCACTTCCTTATCTGTTCTGTTTGGGAACATTTTTAGTTTTTAGCTTAATTATTCATATTTTTGCAATAATTTTCTATGGTACTTTGCCAAGTAGGTCAGTTTCATACATGGCTCATCACAGACTTTATGGTGAGTATTTAATTTACTTGGTCAGTGTTTAAGATTTCTTTTTTGTTCTGTAATGAGGGACTATCCATTGAATGACATTATCTCACAATGATTTCAGAAATACACACACACAAGACATTCTCTGTGGCTTTTCAGATGACAACATTTCATGTAAGAGCCAAGCTTCTCCTCTTCTCTGTGGGAGTAAGATAACAGGTACGATAGCAGAACACTCCTCTTTCACAGAAGACATATGCTTCCCTGTCTTGTGTTCATGAGAGGGATGAAAGTAATGACCAGAGATGGAGACCTTAGAGATATGCCTTGTTATCCAAAATGGGAATCTCTCTCTTCCACAGATAGGCATTACATGGATGTTTAGCTACTGCTGGCTAGAATGTACTTTGCAGGTCCATATATTTTTATTTATCTATTTATTTATTTATTTATTTATGAGATGAAACAACAGAAGTACATCTTACAGGAAATCTTTGTTACTTCACAGAACTATCTACTCTTATGTCAGTTAAACACATCTCACCAGGCTTCTTTCTTTGTTCTCATTCTCACTTCCTGCATAGTCTCACTCATCTACTGTCTCTTTTATACAACTGACAGTCTTCATTACCACACTTCTCTGAATTGATTCATGTTGGCATCAGTTTTCATGGACCACCCATTACTATCTCATCAAGGCACACTGATTTGTTTTTGGAGTCCCACAGGCCACAAATGTCTAAGAGTTATTAGTTATTCTATTTCCAGAGAAGATGAAAAGTATAATTTTGTTGGCAGCCACCTGTCACCTTAGAATTGTGAAAATTGCAAACATTTTTTTTGATTTTAAGAGCCCACATTTTAACGATGGCCTATGGCAAACTCCGTTTTCCTTTACAATTATTTATATGCCAATTTTCCACAATTTATTCTTTACTTGGCACTCTCTATTCCCACTACCTGGCATGGAGAACTCCATGTCACATAATATCATCATATAACTTCGTTCATGGGCACTTCCAGCTTTATATTTAATAGATTTATCTTTTCATTCTGTCTGCTTTTATGTTGTTGCAAGAAAAGTACTGTAGAAATGAGACATTATCCTTGAATAATTTTGCAATTTACTCAAGACCTGAATGTTACTAAAATATTAGTACAAATTCTTCTGAAACAAATTTCAGTAGTATTAATAGTAAATATGAAAATAAATGCACTGCTTCAAGAAACAGGATAGCTGCAAAAGATGAAGAGTTGTTCTAACATTTAGATATCCAACTTGTAATTTTTATGACAAGAGAGAAAAATCTATCATCTAAATCAATCTGGTGGTGTAATGAAGTGACCAGTCTCATTCATTTCAAATTCATTAATTAGATGATATTTAGTAGTTAATTGCTAGTGCTTGGAGGTTTAATATTTTCAGTAATATTCAGCAAGGGTGCTTCAAATACAGCTACTTTTATTTACTTATTTTCCCAGCAACCCTAATACTTTTAACTTTTGGAGAGAGTATAACACCATATTTTCTCTGTTGGTGGGGAGGAAGGAAAACTTGACTTAGAAAATCTCATTTACATGATACTGACATATCAAACATACTCTTTATTGATGCCATAAAACAGCTGGCATCTTGGATGTATGTGGCTTTTGTAATGCTGGAAAATAATTATAGATTGCCCATCTAATTGTAGTCATAATGTTGTTCGAAATTTCCAGCAGTTGATAGGACCTTCTTTTTGTGTAGCTAGTAGAAAGAGGCATGACAATAAACTCCAACCACAATGAAAAATGTATACAGAGAGCAGCAGATAAATGTAAGTTTGTTTATTGTGAGATGTCTGCGTTTGTTAAAATCATCACGTTTTTAATCAAACTCTGAATTTATACAAGTATTTATAATAAATAAATAAATAAATAAAAACCTCTGGAAGATATGACTGCAAGACATACCCGCAAAATTATACAGTAAGCAATGACATGCTTACTTATGGGGTGAAATCCAGCTGGCAACCGGTCACCAGTGGTGTTCCCCAGGGGTTGGTGTTGCGGCCCATCCTCTTTAATATCTTTATTGATGATTAGGATGAGGGAATTGAGTGCACCCTCAGTAAGTTTGCAGGTGACAACAACCTGGGGGGTAGTGTTGATCTGCTGGAGGGTAGGAAGGCCCTGCAGAGGGACCTGGACAGGTTGGATCAATCAGCAGAGGCCAATGGGATGAGGTTCAACATGGCTAAGTGCTGGGTCTTGCACTTTTATCACAACAACCCCATGCAGCAATACTGGCCTGGGGGAGAGTGGCTCAAAAGCTGTGTAGAGGAAAAGGATCTGGGGATGCTGACTGATGCTTGCCTGAACATGACCAGCAGTGTGCCCAGGAAGCCAAGAAGGCCAACGGCATCCTGGCTTCTATCAGGAATACTGTAACCAGCAGGAGCAGGGAGGTGATCGTCCCCCTGTACTCTGCTCTGTGAGGCCACATCTCAAGGACTGTGTTCAGTTTTAGGCCCCTCAGTACAAGAAAGACATCGAGGCCCTGGAGTGTGTCCAGAGAAGGACTGTGAAGCTGGTGAAGGGTCTGGAACACAAGTTCTGTGAGGAGCAGCAGAGGGAACTGGGTTTGTTTAGTCTGGAGAAGAGGAGGTTCAGGGGAGACCTTATTGCTCTCTACAACTACCTGAAACGAAGTGGTGGGGAGCTGGGGGTCTGCCTCTTCTCGCAGATGAGGATAGGACAAGAGGTGAGACAAGTGATAGGACAAGAGAGAATAGCCTCAACTTGCACCAAGGGAGGTTGAATTTGAAAATTAGGAGAAATTTATTCTCAGAAAGAGTGATCGGGCATTGGAACGGGTTGCCCAGGGAGGTGATGGAGTCAGTCACTGGGGATGTTTAAGGAAAGGTTGGACTTGGTGCTTAGGGACATGACTGAGTGGGTGATGTTGGTGATAGGGGGATGGTTGATCCAGATGATCTTGGAGGTCTTTTCCAACCTTAATGATTCTAATGACCTTAGTATTAAAGGAGATACTCTCTACAGAAGAAAAATGGGAAGTAAAATCAAAGTAACAATTTGAAATACTGTCCATGGCCACATTTGACAAAAGCCATTATTAACTATGACAGAACTCTTGAATGGTGACAGCAGTTAAAATGGTAGTCTGTGTGACTGTCATGCAGTATCTAAGCCTTATCCGGGAAACACAGTAGAAAAACCTCATCTTTTGCACTGATGTTTTAATTATTTCCTGCTTTCAAGCTTTTAGCAAAAGTAATGAATTCCAGTACAGTTTCTGCTGGTCTGGCTGTAAGTCGAATCTCATTTATTTAAAATGGAAAGCCTGAGAGCGCAGCAAAGATTTACATATTTTTATCATGTGATTTGATTTTTTGCAGAGAAATATTTCTTGTCAGACAAACCATATTTCTTCCTTTGTCTGTTTCAGAAGGCCACTGAGTTTTGTTCCTTTCAATGCATTCCCTATATTAACATTATTATTCTTCACAAAATATGTTCTTCAATGGAAATTGTATAAAATCACAGCTTCTTAAGCTTAAGATGTGCGCACTGAAACTGGGTTTACATGCCTTTACAGAAACACCCTGCTCCACCATTACCAAAAACCCCAAAGAGGTTTATGATTCCCCAGACATGCTTTTAGAACAAACCATACATAATTAATATTATTCCTATTATTGACCTGCAAGTGGCAATTTGAGCATGAAATAATAGGAAAACATATTTCCAGAAATATCTCTGATCATAGAACAGCTCAGGTCGGAAGGGACCTTAAAGATCATGTAGTTCCAAACCCCCACCGTAGGCAGAGATTAAAAACATTCTTTATAAACATATTTATTCTACATATCCTCAGACAAATCAGCGAGAGAGATAGTGAGTAAGACAGCACATTGGTTAGCAAATTGAAATATTTTTCATGAGTACATGCCAATCCTTTCAGAATTTCAGTCTTTTATCCAGATCTATTCAAAATCTTTCACTAATACTGAATAAATCTTTCCATTCTTCTTCATACAGTTCTAATAATGCAAGATTTGTAATTTTCCTTAAAATATTTTCCAGTTCGTTTCCCTTCAAAGGCCTCCTTAATATACGACTTGTAAAGCAACACGTAAGGTTCTGAGTTTTTGTTAGGACTTAATTATGACTTGTTACTAGTCATCAGTCAGTCTAGCCATTCACATTACCATTGTAGCCTCTGCAAGCACATTAAAAAAAAAAAAAAAAAAAAAAAAATCCTCTCCTACAGCATGTCCAACGGTCTAATCAAGCTCTCTTTTCTGTTTTTTTTTTTTTTTTTTTTTTCATCATCAATAATAATAAAACACAGCTTACAAGCCCTTCTCTCAGTCAGATGATGCTAGTCACCAATGCCATGAAACTAATAAATTGTCATTATCTTTTGAGAATCTCAGTGGTGATGGGATATAGGTTTCTTCGTGGCTCTGAACTTTATTGAACAGCCTTTGAGAGTCTCAGCTCATAAGTCAGTAGCAGCAACGTTGCAATACCATTGCTACTTCACAGTGTCTGGGTGTGGAGTCCTTCAGACGCTCTCCACCCACTCAGCATATTGGCTGCTTTTTGAACAGATATTTCCATGTCTGGGAGGAGACTGACCTGGGTTCTTTTTTTTGACTTGTTTTTCATCTCGATGTATGAGGAACAGACTGTGATCCTGGAGCTGTCATTCAGCCTTAAAATGTGTTTCAAGCAGTAAAAAACATGGAAGCAGAAGCTTCCCATTCGTCATTTATTACACAGACTGAATCCTAGCTGGCTGCCTTGGAACCCCATGATATACAGAGATTCCTAAGGAAATGGAAACCTCTGATGACATAGAAAAGTTTGCTGGCACTGATGTGTGTATGTGATAGGCACCTGGGCCTTCAGTGAAGTGCTTTGAAAATGCTTTTAATATGACAAACCTGGCAAAATCCCTTTGAAATGACACTGTTTCACTAACTCTGGGGCCTTCTGAGTGTTACTTGCGATGTGCTTAACTTGAAGTACCACAGAATAGAAAATTTTCAGATATCTGGAAGGAAGCAGTTTTCCTGCTCACACTTTCCACTGGGCTAACCTTGCCCAGGGAAATCTGTCTTGAGGGTTGATCTGCAAATAAAATAAAGCCTTTTCTTACAGCTTTAAAATACTTAAAACTTTTTGTCTTTTTTTTTTTTTTTTTTTTTTTTTTTTTTTTTTCTGTACAACAACACAATGTTTGTGGAGATTTTACAGGGGACAGGAAGGAGGTACAAGACACTCCCACTTCAAAATATTCTGTGATTAAGGTATCATGGCAGACAAAGTCCACACAAAGAAACAAATCCACAGAGATATCATTAATCTATGACACAACTCAGCTATAACCACCATAAACTATGACACAATTTTGCCTGGTCAATATTTTCTGCAGGCACATCTTATGCAAAATCCTGTTTATTCAAAGGAAAATGTGTATGTTAAAAGATCATTTCAGCTTTCTCTTTTAATGAACTGAAGTTACCTTATAAGATCAAAGATACAGAAAGGATTGGCAAGGGCCAATTTATAACCGTTACAGACAAAATGAGGATAATTAGGTTCCACTAGCCCTTTGACATCTTTATTGTCTAACCACAGTATTTGCAAAGCCTTTGGAAAGAATACAGGTTTTCTGGGGTAGACCATCAGAAGTGGTTCCACACAAAACTCAGGGCAAGGGACATGAAGTTTAATCTAAAAATGAATTGCCTGTTACCATGAGGCTCTAGTTTTCATGTCAAGTAATTAAGGATTCAACAAAGAACTACGTTTACAATACAAAATTTCTGAAGAACATTTTTCAGAAGAGCAGTTCAGTGTGGTTGTCATTAAAGAACAGAATTTGCTTTGCATGATACCTAGTCTATTCATATTCAATCATCTTTTTATGTTTTTATATTTTTCTTTATATTTCTATATGTTTTCTTCAATCTGAAGGTAAAAATCAGATTTAAAAAAAAATAAATAGAATGTTAATCAGGAAACAATGATTTAATGCAATACTATCTAATAATGATGCATGCAATGTGTCCCATGACATGCCACATACTTTGACACAAGATATCTAAAACGTCATGACTTGTGAAACTCCTTGACGTTGTTAACTCAACTACACTGTATAGATCTCAACATGCTATTGTCTCTTAAAATCAAACATATCTCTTGTGTTATTAAAAAAAAAAAAAGACTATTTCCATTCTTTTTCAGTACACAGTTCACAAGACTTCAAATTAGAAAACTTGAATTATAAAGCTATTCTATTTGTCCATAAACAAAATTAAGAAAAAAATATTTTCTGCAAATAGCAAACATTTTAAGTGGAATCAAAGTTATCCTTACCATTGTCTCAAGGATGTTATAATTTTCAATAAAATTCTGGATTTTGTTAACGATGTTTTTCAAAGCCACCTCCCCTAGATGGTCTTTTAAGACAACTTTCATGATACAATGAATGATGTCAGAAAACTAGCTTTATGCTTGTTATTACTTTAATCTTAGGGAAAGCTGTTTCCACAAGATAAGAAAAAAAATCACATTTCTGGAAAAGAACAAAAGAACTTTACATATATACATTTCCTTTATTTTATTTCTGAAAACAGTGATGTCTGATAACAAATTTCTTTTCAGAGTTTTTGCAGGGACCTCCAGTGTCTAAAAGTTATTATTATTTTTTTTTGCTATGGCTTCTAGATTATGTCACTTTCATACTTTTCCTACCTGTCAAAGAGTGAGTCTCTTTAATTTGTAACCTTTTGTGTAGTTTATCACTTGACAGCAAACTCACAGGAGTGCCTGTTCCTGATTTCCTTTGCCGTATCTCCCCTTCAATTACATCTATGAATGGTTCCAGGAGAAGACAGGGTAAATCTGCACCACTCTAAAAAAAATAAAAAATAAAAATCAACAACCCACCAAAAAAAACAACAACAACAACAACAACTAACAACAAAAAATCTGTTCATATAAGAAAAAAACACTGGTTATTCAGATAAAATAAGAAGAAATTTGAAAGGCAGTGCAAAATGCTGTTTAGTTTTCTCTCTTCCCATTGGTAGAAGTGCTCTCTTGAGTGCCAGAAAATGAATCTAGTTTCATGTTCTACCCTTGTTTCTCTCCTGAGAGAAAAACACTGCTTAAAGTTCATTTGCTACCCCCTCTCTGGGTTTTAAAATCAAGTTAAGTATAGGCTTTAAACACAAGTTAAGTCCGTGCTTCGGACAAGTCCAAAAGAGGCCCCAAATGAAAGACTTATTTGGTGCATTGACTTTGTCCTCTACAGTGGTAAACTGCACCCTGGCTCATAACTCGCAGTCATCTGAGTTACCTTTTAGGTTTAGGGTTTGTATCTTACGGAGGAGTCATGTGGCTAAATTCAGATTTCTAAGACCCTCTTGGCAATCACTAAAGTTAACTCAGGCCTTAGGTGTTCCTGAAGCCTGATCCTTTATGTCCTAAGGTAGGCACCTACAACAATTTTGGCTTTGTGCCTCAGGAATATTTTTGTTTTTTTCAGCTGACACTAAAGACAGTCCAAGGTGAGCCTCTCCAGGGTAGATATCTAAAGCTACAGGAGATTAATCCCTCCCCTTAACATAACATGGCATTCCCATATGAGGGAAGAAAATTGCACAGGAAAAAAAGCTCAGTATATAGCTGAGCAGAAAATACTACACAGGAAATAATTCATATATGGTAGTTTGATCAGACTACTGTGCTGTTCATAGGTTCAGTGCTTTCCTCCACTGGAGCATGTTTAAGGGGCTGAAAAACAACCTTTGTCCTGTGAGACAGAGTAACTCATGCCGACACACTATGTGATCTAATGACATAACTTCTGCTGCTAACATGACCTGCTGAAATAGCTGAATTAGGCATGTCATCGGGACAGGTGATGTGTTATATATGTATTGCATAACATCATCATGTCATACAAAGTGGCATCATGCCAATTCACAAAGTTAGAGATGTGGCAGAACTGACCTTTAGCGTAATCCCAGTGTGTTAGGAAAACATTGAGCCAGAAATGCTACAAAAACCTCAGTAAGGCACTGATGTTGGACATGAGCACTTACACAAACCTGTGCCTGCATCTAATCCAGTCCTGACAAAATATTTAGCAGTATTCTCTGGACATTTCTGTCTTGACAGCCAGGTAAATTCAAGCCAGAAGTACAAAAGATGCCCCTGAGCAAGGGAGAAACACAAAAATTAGCATTAGCCAACAAAACAGACCTAGAGATACCCTGTCAATAGAACTGATAAGAAGTATTCCCTTCTGTGGCAAATCTAAGGGGAATTCCAGGAAAGATAGAAATTGGTCACAAGAGGTTGTGGTGAAGCAGGGAAGCTGGCCCAGATGGGTTGCTGTACACAGACAGTGCTTGTGCTCCATAGGTTCAGAGCACAGCGAAGGTTAGGGGTTGAAACACAGGATGAAGGTGTGGATCACCTCAGCCTCCTGCACTTTGCTGTCTCCCATACACTCTGAGGAGTATTGCCTTAGGTAAGGCAATATCCATACTGCATTGATGAAGTGTGACAGTAAGGTGTGGACAAGTTTACCTTGCATTAACCTGCACACATACTAGCTGACATGTGCCATGCTCTGAGCCCATCTGGTAAAGTCCTGGGCAGCTGATGGCCATGCTTGTGATAACCATACTGCTACTGTCAATCAGGCTAATTAGTTTAAAGCTAGCTTACATGTGCTTTTATGATTACAGTCACACCTCTTCAAACTTAGACTTCGTATTCTGCTAAGAAAAATAAATAATGCTAGAGCTTCCATCTGTTTTTGCATGGAAACATCTGGCAAAGTACTGTTGTTTCTCAGAAACTACCCCCTTATCCTTATCTGTGTTCACTTAATCTACTGTTGTGTGTGGTTTTGTTTTGTTTTGTTTTGTTTTTTAAATTCCGTTTTCATTTCTAATAATTCTGGTGTCAGTTTGTCAGATGTGTTAGTTCTGTCATTAACCAAATATGCAACATAGCTTGTCCAAAACCAGTAGATTCCGTCAGTATCATTTGCAGAGCTGTCAGTTTGGTTTGGTGTGCTTATCTCCCCTTCATTCCCTGATGTTGGCTGAAGTCACACAGAGGATACTTAATTAACCAAAATGATTGTGGGAGTGAACGTTTTCATAATGTATATAAGGAACAAAATGTTACAAGTCAGTTTCCATCCTCTAATACTTGGCACACACTTAGTCCAACTCGACGCTTTTAGAAACATAAAGAAAGCCATAGGTTCAAAGAGAGAAACAGAATGGTAACCCAGAGTCATGTCCTGAAGAAAGGTAAGATTTTTATTTGTGACACTCATAACGGACAAAAGCGCTCAAGACAGTTCTGACCTAAGGTCTTCACCTGTTTCTATTAATTGCTTTTATACAGATGTGGTCAGTGATCTGGTCCTCTGTACTGTATGCAGGATGAGGAGATGGAGTGCAGGAGGATGAATTACTTCAAAGTTTTGCCCCTCCAGAACCCAACATGTCTTCAGCATTGAGAAGAAATGGATTTGGCATACGACATTAAATAAATTCTGAATAAATTCAGAACATGAGTCTAGGGAAGTGAAGAATAAGGAATCTACCCATGACAACCACTTCCAGCATCAAGGAGAGGTATGAACGTGGAGATCCAGTCACCTCAGAGTCTGTAGGATTGACAGAAAGGGGCACCTCTGTTACAGCCCTGTTTGGACCCTGTTTGAGAAGAGCCCTTTGCTACCAACTGACTCTCAGTGGTGTTCAAGGAGGCTGCATCTCACAAGTTTGCATTTGAGACATATCAAGCTGACGGTGCAAACAGGCTGTCCTGTGTCTGAGGTGTCCAGCCAGAAGCCAGGTGTGTGATGGCCCCATTCTGGGAGGTAATCTGATATCTCATGGGATATCCAGCTAAAGGAGCTAGGCGGGACTAGCTCCCTTTCCAAATGCACGTAGCCCTAAGCTATTAGTAAAAGCTCAAGCTGAAACTAGTTCTTCTTGTGTGTAGTGTAAATCAACAGGGGAAGGTCTAAAACTATCTGTAACACAATTTATGCTCTCACAGTCTTTCATCTTTTTAGTTCCCTAAGGTAATGGAGTAATTGCAGATAATTATTTCAGAGATTATCATCTAATTCATACTGTGAATCTACATGACAGATATTACTCATTTAGCCAACAAGCAAAGCTATTTTTAATTCCTATCTAGTCTTAGTTCAACCTTTCAAAATAAAATAGCTCACTACTGATTCCACAATTCTTTGTGCAACTGGCAAGGTATTGTAGAACCTTATGCAGATAAAATGCCTATGCTTAGCAAAATTATGAATATGTTTTTGTAAATTTGATCTCCAAATTAACTTTAAATCTTAATGAATATGTTCACTCTGAGGCTTTAGAATTAAGAAAACATTTCATCTGTGAGTCTTGGAGGCAGAAGTACTGTTATATTTACCTATGTTTTTTCTATTTCTATCTTAGTCATACAGATCATTTAGGTCATTCTCATAATGTGTCTTCTCACTTTTTCCTATTTAAAAAAAAAATAATAATAATAGAAATTTTGATCTAGAACTGAAACCACTTTAAAAATTATGTTATAACTTTCTTCATGGCTCCAAATCCCAACTGAGTGATATTACATGCTTACTAAATATAAAGAATAATTGAATCAGTTTTAAGAACATTTTAATTATTTATCTGATAGCTATTTTGGATGCTTCTGAAATTTTTACTTAGACCTCTTAAAATGTTCCTAACTTTTCTTCTTCCAATTACATTTTTTTGTTGTTGCAAAACAATTCCTTCCTTTAATGGGTATAAAAAATACCTTCAAGTTTCCCTTTGTATCTCAGCTATAAAATTGTGTAAGAATTAAAATAGCCACACCCAATAAGGAAAAGCAAATCTTACAGAACTATGAATAGAGACATAGGCATATTATTTCTTTATTAGTTTATATATATATATATATTATTATCTATATTAGAAGCTCTCAGAAATGTAAAATAAAAACAATGCAGTAAATCCATTTATTCTCCTATAGTTTTCAAACCGATCTATAATCATCAATGAATGTTCTTTCCCAGAACAAAAAGATCACCCAGAGTTCCAACAGCAAAATAATAAATAATGCATGAAGTGCAAGCAAGATTTGATATTGAAAATGAAAGTACATTACCTCCAGAATTAGACACTTGCTAATACTTCAGATGTCAGAACCAGGGCTTAGCATGTCTTTTTATTCTTATTCAGCTACCTTCAGCTACCCAAATTCTAGGTTATGCTAGACTTTGACCTTCAGGTTTAGCTACATTCACAGCTAAATGAAAACACAATATTGCCACCACAGTAGTGAAACTGAGAAGTGAAAAACACTGTCATTTTCCCCTGTTTCTATCCACATACTAACCCAACCGTAGAAAAATGTGAAAATTAATAAATGTAATTTTGTTATTTCTTTTTATACTTCCTGCTTATATTTAAAAGTTGACTTTACTGCAAGATAAGGTTTGGAGTGCTCCCAGACCTTTATGAACTGAAAAAACATTATAAGTAATGAGAACATTTATAAAGCAAATGTCTGACAGAAATGCCTGTTCTCCTCATTTACAATATGCCAGATAATTTGGACTGACAGTCACTTTTAAATACTGCTATTTTTCATTTCTTGGGCTGCTTATTCACTTTTTCCCCAATCACTTAGTGAGGAGAATATTATTCAGATTGAGAACAGTCTTTGTCATATCTGGTTATAGTAGTCAATCTCAAACACGCTAAATTCAGGTAGTAAGACTCCCACTGGCTTCAATTACTTTTGAATACGCCCTGCTCAGGTCACTGACCTTGCTAGGTTCACACACACAAGAACATGGCAATTCTTTTTGGTGGCTGCCTTCCTGACCATATATGAAGATATGACAGTCCACATGGTGAGGCCAGTCAAGTGTGCAGTGTAGAGGGAGCTGGGATTCTGTCTCTGCTATTTGTCTTTTTCTTTCATATCTTATTCTGAGAAGTCATTGGGATGGCAGCTCTGTATTCCCCATAACACAAGAATAACTTCTGGAAGACAGAAAAACTCTGTGTGTGTCTTTGTGATGTAAATCATCTCTAACACTTCCATAGAGTAACAAAATATATAAAACTCGTTTATACAACTTTCCAGCCATGTTCTAGGCTTTGTGGTTGAATTTTGTATCTTGTGTGGTTTTTTTTTTTCTCATTTAAATTTTATCCTTTTCCTAAAGCTGGATGAAAGTAGTGTTTCAATTTCAATGAAGATCCGAGAAGCATCTGGCAGGCTGATTGCAAAAGTAAGTTTTTGCAACATTGATGTGTATTTGGTAATACTATTAAAAACACTTACTGATATTAACATGATTTATAAAGTAGTAAAGTAAACATTCAGTAAATAGATATGTAAGATATAAACTGAGAAAGTTACCTCAGTCTGCTCTCTTTATAGCACAAGTAGCATAACACTGGAGTGGACAGGACTTTACGGGCTTTACATACTGAAAGTAGAGCAAGGTGCTTTGCTGTCACAGATTATTGAATACCAAACAAAGCTTCAGTTTAGGTGAATTAAAAATTCAATACACTGTGCTCAGATGTTGTGGTTCACTAAAGTTAAGAGTTTCCTGGCTTTCCACTCTACTGAATTCATATTTCCGATGCATACAAACATGTGTCAGCCCACCCTTCTTCCCAGTCTCATTTATTTACCAAAGTCAGCAAAATCCAAATAAGTGACTTTCTGGCATCTTGCCATTTCCTTGAGGGATGCATCTCGCTTGTGCAAATGAAAGCCCTGTCATCTGAAGCAAGGAGCTACAGCCCAAGAGGCTGCAAGTTTCAGCAGGCAAGTCTCCTTCTTGGACTCTACAAGACAGATATTTATTTTATTGTAGCTTCTCCACACAGTGTTGTAATGGTCTCACATTCTACAAGAGCACAGTTCTTGTTTCTCCACTAATTTACCTTCCTCCTCTTCTCCGGATTTTTTTTCCTAGTCATGCTGACCTTAATATGTGAAGAGAGTTACAGATCTCTTGCGATAACTTTTGCTAATTTCACATCCGAAGCTCAGTGAGCAAACGCAACAGCACTGCTCTCTTCACATAAAAGCCATTTCAGACCATGCTGTTTGTGTCATTGACTTCAGCAATTGGATAAAATGGAAATGCTCACCAAGGACTTCCCAGAGCCTGTGATAGCCTTCTCAGAGTTAGGCAGCCACTCACACATGCTCTGACCTCCCCTCCAGCCATGCACATGATAACATCTATTTGAGAAGGGGATGCCAACACCTCAAGGGAAACCACTCCTTTCCTCCTTTCTCCACTGAGGAAGCCTAGACAAGATGCCTGACATTCACATACCAATGACTGGACAAAGGAAGCCTACTGGCTCCTCTGCTTCCTCCCAGGGGACACCACCATATGTTATATGCATGATAGCCAAATCCCCATGCTCAGCACCAGCAAGCATGGGTTGACCTGCACTGCCAGGTGCCACTAATCAAACACATGGAGCCCCTTATGCAAGAAGAAAAGCCAGGGAAAACCTAACAAAGGAATGGAGAAACACTCTGAGTGAGGGAAACAGAGTGGAGGAAGATCACACAGGTTCACAGCTGCTGAGGGCTCAGCCCTGGGTCATTGCATGGGTTGTTACCTCCTGCTCATTGAGCAGGTTCAGCATGCAAAAAGTATACTTGGGGTTCACACAGCACATGCAATGGGTGCAGAAGCCAACGTATAATGGGGAAGAAACAAAAGAAAACACAGCTATGCAGAGGAGGGAACTCCAGGAATGGAAACCAAAGACCGACACTTTCAGAATTTTGTTTGGGCTGTTGTAATGGCTGAACACTAGTGACTGGGTTTGAAGGGTAGATGGAGTGAAAGAGCTGGGAACAAGAGTGACTGTCATCTGTGAGATCGTCATTGCTGCTGAGGCAGGAATATGCTGTGTCCTGTATGTGCCTGACATGGTCTAATGTACCAGGAGACATAACAAGTGAAGCTTGAGCTTGAGCAATACCAGCAAAATAGCAACACCAGGCCAAAGAAGTAGATGGGGGCGATGTGAATCAGCTAGTCTTGGCCCAGTGGACACCAAAAATACCCTGGATTTGAATCATAAAAATGAGACAAACACCATTAATTAGAAAAGATGTAACACCTGCTTTTAATGATACAGGCCTTTAGACTAGTTCTCAGGGGAGGAAGTTCCTGCTGAAATCTTCTGGTACTTGAAGACAATGTGCTTCTTATTAGGATAACAGAGAATCTGCATTAGGGTCCCCAGAAACTCTGGAAATCTGTTCCTCTGTGGCAGATGTGTATGCCCTGTTGAGCTTTTATATCAGCATCACAGGCTTTCCTTACTTGTCCTAGCACACTAGCAGGGAGTCTGTAGGACCACATAACATGCAACCGTATAGATACAGTTGAAGCAAGAAAACAAGATATGTCTGCAACAAGCTGTCCTCAGATTTGTTTGTATCCTAGGCCAGAACATATCCATGCTAGAAAATTAAATTCAAAATAATAAATAAATAAATAAATAAATAAATAATAATAAAATCTCAGCTCAGTGCAGACATAAAAATGATTTGGGACAAGCTTGGAGCTCTTCAGCATTCTATCCTACTTTGGACTTTGAGGGAGAAGCAGAGGCTGTGCAGAAGGCACCAGTAACACATTTAGTCACTCATGGATTAAAATTACTTGTAGATGTAATTTACCAAACCGTCAGTTTAGATTAAGAAACATGGAATTCTCTCTTGTGCATGTATTGCATAAGTCATGCCCTTAAAATCATAGAATCACAGAATGGTTTGGATTGGAAAGGACCTTAAAAACTATCCAGTTCTAACCTCCCTGTCATGGGCAGAGACACCTCCAAATAGATCAGTTTGCTCAAAACCCCATCCAACCTGGCCTTGAACACTTCCAGAGATGGGACATCAGCAGTTTCTCCGGGCAGCCTGTACAAGTGCCTTTTCACTCTTCATAGTAAAGAATTTCTTCTTTATATCTAATCTAAATCTACCCTCTTCTAGTTTAAAGTCCTAGTCCTTCGCTAGTTTAAACCCTTTACTCCTTGTCCTATCACTACACTCCTTAACAAAGAGTCCCATCTTTCTTGTACCTTTAGGTACTGGAAGACCTCTATAAGGTCTCCCTGTAGCCTTCTCTTCTCTAGACTGAACAACCCCAACTCTCTCAGCCTGTCTTCACAGGAGAGGTGCTCCAGCCCACCGGTCATCTTCATGGCCCTCCTCTGGAATCATTCGAATAGGTCCGTGTCCTTCTTGTGATGGGAGCCCCAGAGCTGAACACAGTACTCTAGGTGATAAAATACCAAAGAACATGAGTGTGTTACTGCTCCACATTAGCTGCAGGAATTTGTTCCTTGCTTATAAAACTATCAACTCCACTGATGTCCACTAAATGACTAAGTAAAATGCATTCACTTGTTAGAGCAAATACTTTTTATTAACATTATAGCTGAATATCTTGTAAGTAGAATATGATTGCAAGTTTTTTTTTTGGTTTTGTTTTGTTTTGTTTTTTCTAATATATATTCTGGTCAGCACCCATAACTACTTGCAAATCACATTTGTGGCAAATAATTAGCTTTTTACTGTGTTTACTTGATTATGATTACAGTTGGATGGGATATTGACACATGATTTTCATTGTAATGTTATTTTCTTCCATTTCAAGAGAGAAATCGTTTAAAGAAAAAAGTATTTTCTTTTTAGTTTTTATTATTTTGCCATTTGTATCTTTTTTTTCAGCTTGAAACGTTTCACAGTACATCTTTGGATTCATTGTCTGATAAACTGTCCACATTATTGTTCTTGTGGAAAAAACAATTCAGTTAAAGTTTTATAAGTACATTTGCAATTTTTGTTTTGTTTTGTTTTGTTTAAACAACATAGAAGTAAGCATGTAAGGACATGCTGGGGCTGCAGTGACAAGAAATATAAACAAGTTATTTTCCCATCAGTTACTTAAAGCCTTCTTGCTGTTTTATATGTTTCCCACTTCATGTTAACTTTGCTTATCAATACAGAGGCTCTTAAATGAATTCATTCTTCAGCTCATCATTTACTCATTGGAATTTACAAGTAGCAGTGAATTGGCATGAAAAGTTTAAATAGCATCCACATATGCTCTATGTCTCTTCATATGAATTCAATAGCATTCATACATGTGGTATCTGTAAGAGATATTTCACCTAATGTTTTGTTTTAATTAATTTTGTGAATGTCTTTTATGGTTTATAGAATGTTCCTCTCTGGAAAGCATGCATAAATAAGAAGTAGCAATGAAATTACATAACAACGTCTAGAAGAAAGAAATCTGGATTTAGTATTCTTTAGTGAACAAATATTTCCTACAATTCATCTTTTTTCTTATACTGCTTTTCATAATTATTCTAGGGCCAAGATTTTAACACTGTGAATTTTCAGGTTGTTCTGAACTTCTGAACTTTGTGCTTCCAGGTAAGTAACTACTGAGTTTCAGCTTTCGAGTGCTTAATAGTTTTTGAAGTCAATTCAATTTTTAGGTAATCTATGCAAGGATTAGAAGACCTTAAACTTACATTTAATTTTTTTCTTGAGCTTTGTAAATTCTATAGGCAAGGGAACATCTCTCAGCTCCCCATACAGGATGGTGCTTACTGGCACTATTTCAGAAAACCCCACACGAAATCAAAACAGTACAAAGAGTTCTGGTTACATATTCAACCATTAGCTGTATAAGTTATTATAAACAGCATACATTAGGCTGAGTTTGCTTGACTTTTATTTATAAAGCATTTGGGTCTATTTTTCCCTCTCTCTCTCAAAAAAAAAAAAAAAAAAATTAAAAAAAAAGCAATTAGTTGAAGGAAGCAGTCCAAATGATGAGAAAATGTATACTATGAATAAGGCTATGGGACTTTCTGAAACATTCTCAGTCTCCCACAGCAAAAAAGGCATTTCATCAAAACAGAAAGATCTGTAAACCATGCCCATTTCTAGAAGTTTTAACAGAGAAATTCATTTCTTCCTCTTAAATTTGGTGCTCAGCATGCTCACAATTATGTTTCTTTTCTACTTGCATGTATGTATCAGGGCAGTGCCTTTAAAACCTATGAAACCTCTATATAAATTATATCCTCTATGTGTTAAAAAAAAAAACAATTCAGTTATGAGAAGCAGACAGTTTTCATTTTAGGCTAAAATGCTTAGAAAATATTTTTTCTCTAATCTCTTTCTACTATCAATGGACAGAGCGATATTTTTCAAAGTACTTGAAGATACACTCCTGAATCAACTCTCCTTTTAAAGAAGCTTTTCTCTCTCCACTGACTATGGCTTCCCTCTAGCTCCTTACTACTGAAATGTTGAAAGATTTCCTTTTCTTTCCATTTTAGAGTGGAAAAAAAAAAAAACTGTGAAACTTCTAAATGCCTCACAAATGGAATTGTTGTTTCAGGACATTCCTGGGAGTTCAGATGTTTATAAGTATCTTATCCAGTGGTTCCAAATGTCTTGACCTTGGGCTAGAAACCTCAGGAAAACACATTTTCCCAGTAGTTCTTTTGGTTCTCCTGATTCTCTTCTCATTCTCCTGTTCGCATTTAGATAAGAAAAAGATGGAGATAAGTCTGATTTCAGAGAAGTGGTAGCTCTATTTCCTTTATCTGGTCTAAGGTGAATGTTCTAATTCTTAAGTGGTTGGGGTGATAAGAACAGAAATAGAACGAGTTGGTGGAGAGAAGTGGCTCACTGTCTATATGTTTCTAGTAGAAAGTGCAAGGTTATGAGCACAACCATGTGAACCCATCAAGAGGAAATATACTGCCTCTTTGCATTTCAAAATGATGCACAATCATTGTCCTCAAATCAAAGTGCATCAGAGTAGACCAGGTTCAAAGGTAATGCCCAAATCCAGTGTAAAAATTACAGAATTATATACTTTAATTACAACTCCCAAATATTGTAATGTGACTTTCCATCCTAACGCCAGACAAATAATGGAGAAATTAGGGTATGGAGGACATCATTCTCTATTTTCTAAGTTCCACTTAGACATATTTAAACACCCATCTAACTTTAACCTAACTTCATAATTATTTTCCGAGCTTTTACCCTAAAGCAGCTTAGGTAATATGGTATGTGTCAACAGCTCCACTCCCTTAGTACCCAGAAATTCAAAGAGCAGATGAAAAGACTTACACTTATTTCAGTTGAAGAATTTAAAAGATTTTGGGAACTCCCAGATGTGTGATGACAATACAGCTGGATTACTAGTAGTATCTCAAGGAATTCCCATGAGTATATGGCCTAATGATTTTAAGGGTGAAGTGAGAAGACCCTAAAGCATTAACAGCTGCATTGGTAAATTTGCTATCTTAGTAAAACCTGAGCTACTGAATTGCACAGTGCATGCATATGTGTGCATGTGTACATAATTTGATGTCTCTCTGTATAAATATATATAGATAGATATACGTGATTTTTATATTCTTATGTAGACACACACATACATATACAAGTTAATGTATGCATATACATACATATATATATGAAAATTATTTTAATCTAAAGAGTTTTTCTCATCTTAGATGACATTACTGATAAAGAACAGTCTAATGATTCTATAACAGGTCTGCGTAAAAGTTTGAGCCAGAAAAAAACACTGGTTTCATTTTATACAGTTTTGCTTTTGATTTTAGGGAGCTTTTTGGGATAGGAATCATGTCATCTTCTATGTTTTATTTCTGTATAAACACTTCTGAACACAAGGCCAAATTTTAAACAAATGCAAGGCTTAAGTATTCTGGTGGAGGGCATGAATTTTCAGCTGATGGAAGGACACACACAGGAAGCAGAACCTACACTGATATTCAGATCAAGCCCATCTAGGCCATTATCTCTTGCTATGAGACTAGAATCGCAGTTTCAAAAGTCCAAAGCATGCTAAGTAACCATGTACACATGTACGTGTATATCATCTTCCACATGGAACAGGCAAAGAGCAAGCATATAGCCAATGACCATATACTACTTGAGAAGTACTAACTCAGAAATTATCACACTTCATTAGCTTGCAACCACCTGACCGTTCCTTAATGTTATTGACTTCTGTACTGTATTTGAAATAATATCAATATAAATAATTGCTGAAAGTGTGCAGGCTCTTTTTATTTCTTTTTTTTCCCTTTTTTTTTTTTCTGTCAAAGAGAGCTAAATTTGAAGCAAAATCACTCTCCACAGCTTAATATATCTAGGAATCATTCATCAGAAAAATAAAATGGAAAAAATGTATAATACAATGCAGTCCTGAGAAATTCCAGATGTCTTTCTTCATCAGTTCAAAGTATTTTAAGTGTGTTTTTCTCAGATGCTGTGTACAGATAAATCAGTGTATTTAATTATGATAAATTGCTTATAGAATGGTATCATTTTTTGACATATAATAACATATGCTTGTAGAATATTCATACATCAAGACACATGAGTAATATTTCATACAACTGCTTCATATACGACAAAAAGAAATTGCAAAAACACTAGTTTGAGGTGTTCTTATTTATAATACATCTTATGCCAAAATATTTCAGTTTTTCTTAGTTTGATAGTAGCTCTTGAAGGAGATGGAAGTTGCTAAAACAACATGGAAGACAGGCACTTATGATCATAGATCATGCATTTTTCTAATGCCTTAAAGACAGAAAGGCATTGAAAACAACACAAATCTTTCATGTGATCCACTTTGGAAGTAATCAAAGTTTTCTTACTTTCAATGCATAAATAGTTGCATTTTTATATTTGACTGATGGACAATACAAGGCATTCAGACTTTCTCATTCAGATTTAAATTCCAATTTTAATCACTCAGAGTTGGAAACATAGTTTGTTGCACAAACATCTGGTGACAGTGACTGGAAAGAAATGAGGGGAAAATGAAAAAGTACATGAATCTTAAAGAGTTCAGAGAAAACCTACTGAATCACATTACTTTTAAAATTGAATTTTGCTTTGTGCTGAAAGAAATCAAGAGGTACTTTCTAGCTGTAAACAACTATGATTCCAAAACAGCAAAGAAGTCCTGAAATTTGGTATGTGTTTGTACCAGAGGGTCATATTTACAGAGTGTTCTGCCATTTCAGCGTTCTTACAGACTCATTGTGAAATTCCTACCACGCTTCACACATAAGTGTCACATTTACTTTGCTCACTTCAGCAATAATGTGTGACCTTCTTTCCACTAACTATCTAGACCACCATCACGAGACCCCAGTAAACGGGAAACCTGCATTGAGGGTTTTAGTCTTTGTTGATTATGGCATTATTCATGGCAAATCACAGTCTGTTCCTTCAGAGGGTGGCACAGAAGCCCTCAGTATTAGACATATTGACAGCTTCTATGGATAGTAGGTGAAGTCCTTTCAGTGAATGTGTTTTCTGGCTAAATATGTATTTGGATACCAAGTTTTTCCTTTTTCTCTAGAATGCCATCAGCACACTGACAAACAACAGATGATTACATTTTTGACATCAAATCAAAAAAAAAAAAAAAAAGAGTATAAAAGTATCAAAACCTGAAACTCTCAGTATCTCAATATCATGTTTCATCAATAAAGTATTGATTTAGAGCACTAACAAATATCCAATGGAGCTTAAATGCAAAAATATTTAAGGAAGTGCATCAATAACAATAATAATTACCAACAAATCATAATCAGCATCAAAATTCCTACAAAAACTTATTATCTACATCTTTAGAAAATCTAGAGGCCCCAAATCAAGCTTTACAATTTTACTTTACAACCTGAGTATCTCTTTATAGGGACTGTCACTACAACTTTTTTTTTTCCTAATTATAACAATAATTAAATGAATGAGTAACAAATTTAAAGGTGATTCAATTCTCTAAAACTATTCTCCTTTGAGACAGGATTCTAACAAAACAAAATAATTTATTGCATTCCCAACTGCATAAGTTGTCAATATTTGAATAACATTATCAGTCAGAAGGAATAAGGATAGTCTCTGCTAGTGTCCTATAATTATATTAATCACAGAATTAGTCTGTGCTTCCTCATCTATCAGTCCCTAGGACTTCCATTTGAAGCAAGCTATTTTCACAACTGTTATAGTAGGACAATATTTTTTCCTCCATTATGACAGCAGTGATAGCAATTCTGTATTGCTGAACTGGGCCAGTTCAACAGATTATATTGCCTCTGTCAACTACCAGCTACCAAAGAGTGAAGCTATACAGTTAACTGAAGTCATAGGTATATAGTCAATGGTTATGTGCACCATATATTTTTCATAATTAAATATAAACGTGAGAGTACAGACCAAAAATCAACCACTTTATGTTAATCTTAAAAAATGATGATATAAGAATAATTGGTTTTGTTTCAACAGTGAGGCTGCATATTAAAAATTCAGTTTAGCTCCAGTCTCATTGTGTAAACCTCGTGTAACATAGTAACATACCTTTCTTTTCTACTCACAGAAATTCCAAAAAGTCAATATCTTGCCTGACAAAATTACGTTTGTTTCTATTTTCTATTTGTTTCTATAATCCTATTTTTTTTTTTTTAAATCACCATTTAAAAATATAGATAAATTAGTGGTAGTTTATGGTTTAGTATTGCCAAAAGACATACTCAGAAAATCCATTTTTCTGCTTTGCATATTTCTTCTGCATTAACAATCAAACTTTTACTGCTGGTTGGGTTTATCTAAAGCTATTTTAAAAATATTTTTCCTCCTACTTATGAAAAAATGATGCTATTGTTGGCCAGAGCATTTGCTGTTAAGATACATGCTCACATCATCATAAAACATATGACTGGTAGATTATGTGCTAGTGAAAGAAGATATGGTGTTTAAGTATAAAATTTAACTGTTGAGTGTTGCAAGAAACAATCAGATCATAATAGTATTTTAAATTCAAGGAGTTTGAGATCACCAATTAGGCTTTTACTGTTAAAGGACATGAGTATCATAATTCTCATTTTAATACTTTGTTTAACCCCATGCTTCATCATTGTGAAATTAGAGGGGAAAAATGATGATTAGGAAATGCTTGTTTATAAAATGTTGACTGCATTTCTCTATTTCAGCATTATTTCACTGATGAAGTGTATTCCTTAACTGGAATACTAGTTCCCTCTCTGTCAACTACAACAAACAAAAACAATAGAAAGCAGAATGTCAACCAACAAAGTGCAAAATAAATGAAGCCAAAACTGTTTTTTGTTGTTGTTGTTGTTGTTGTTTTTTCTAAGACTAGTAAAAAGACTTGGAAGAAAAAAAAAAAAGAAAAAAAAGGCTATAAAGCTGCACTAAAAGTACTTAAAACTTCCTTTAAAACATATTGAGGTAGCTAGAGGTGTCTGTAAACAGTTAAAGCAATTTGTCCTCTGGAGGACATAAGGCTGCAAAGAGCTCGGCACACCCATTGACAGCAGATGGGCCCACTTTTAGCATTGTGATTATTATCTTCTTCACAGAGAGCATTCTGAAGATCTGAGCCCTGGTAACTCACAGACAAACATGCCATTAGCTGCAGAGGCCAGAGCCATTCTGCTTGCAGCGCCAGAAGAACCATCCCATGGAGAGAACTGGTGGGGTCCCAGGCTGTGCCCACCACCCTCACACCAGACTGCTGGGCTGGTCTCCCTGTGGCCAGACTTCCCCCTCTATCCATGCACAAAAACATGTGACAGATCAGGAAGTCTGGTTTTGCATGCTAACAGACATATCTTAAACATTAACGACAGTTCAAGACTCATTTCACAACTACTATGTTTTTAATACTCCCCAAGAACCCTATACGCACACACACACATACTGTACATGACAAGAAACACAAAGTTTGCTTTGCTGACAAGCACAATTTGTTGTTTGTGAAAGTCTGTCCATGTAAAGTTGCCAGAAGTTTAACAAAATTTTATGTATTCATTTGAACTCTATGTTCCTCTAGCCTTTGTTGGACAAAAAACATGGCCAATACTACGCACTCCAGCTGCAGGAATTTTTATTCTCAAAATATATGGGAGGATGACTAAATGGTTAGTTATACACAACACAGAGAACTGAACAAAGAGGATCACAGGTTTTACATGTTTAATAAAACTGGACAGCATGGATAATTTATAGCAGCTTTGAACTGTAAGCATAGCACACTGAAAGGTAAGGCTGTCTGAAGGTACCAGCCACTTAGCACACACTCCCCCTCCTTTGCAAAGACAAAGCTATTTTCAACAGGAGTAGGCATTTTTGAACATCCTGGTTTCCTTCACATGTTCCTCTTGCTTGGCCTCAAACAGCAGCACCCCTTCAGCACATCCTTAATATTATCCCATAATACTAACTGTTAGTTCATAAGACCATCAGTATAAAAATAAACTGCTTAAACATCTGCTTAAGGCCCATTTATTAAGAAAGGAAAGAAGACTTGGGAGCATACATAAGTGTTTTCTGAAGTAAAGGCCATAGATCAAGAGCTGTAACCTCAGAGAACTAGAGAGTTTTCTTTCTTCCATTATAGGAATGAGAAAAATAAATAAATAAATAAATAAACAAACAAACAAACAAAAAAAAGAAAAAAAAAAAAAGAAATCAAGGTACTATAAACCAAATAAGCTAATCCAGACTGGTTTCAGCTTCCCTTCTCCACTTTTCTCCCACCCCTCGTTTTTGAAGTTTGGTGTTAAATTTCCAAGAATGGGACAAGAGATCCTGAAAGGTTTGTTTTATCTGGCGAATGATGCAATTAATATGATGGACTAAATGCCACTGGACCATACAGGTGTCTGAAGAAGTAAATTTAAGACATTGTAAAATGCCCAGTAGCTATTTAGTTTATTTATTTATTTAATTATCTCTTTTTATGTTATGCATTTTGCTTCTACGTATTAATATCTGTATAACATTTTTATTGCATTTACACTTTATTGCACTGATATTGCATCATTATCATTTACTTCTTGGAGAGTTCTGGGAGTCTGTGGTCAGTGCAGTCACTCCTCCCTGCCTAAAGTACTCTCTTCAGCTGCTATAAATCCTGGAGCTGGCAAAGTGGCTAGCAAATAAGCTCCTCTGTAATAAGAAAGATGACAAATGGAAGGAGAGAGAGTCACAGGAGCAACAGGGAGATGCATCTTCTAAATGCGCAGTAAAAAAGCTGGGATACCTCCAGGTGATTTTTGTACTTCCTAAGCTAATGGATAACCAACTGACTGGAAAGAACTGGGCATAATGTGTGGAACAAACTACTTCAGTCCCATTTCCAAACCTCTTCCTGCCCTTTGGCTGCCAGCAGTAGCACTGCTCTCTTCAGTCCATACTGACCTGAAAGCTGTGGTACGGAAGTACACCACTCTCTGTCATGCACCTATCCTGCTGCTCTCTGTGGGAATAGCACATCTGCAAGGAGATGTTCAAAAGTTGGGATGGAGACTCCCCATTTCTGGTGACTTGTTTATCATATTCACTGAATGAACACTACACCAGTCACCTCTACACAAACCCCTAGTATGGGTTTAACATTAAAAAGTCTTTCAAGGACAGTTAAGCATTGCTCAGACACTCTGCTACCTTTGTATTAACAACATGATATGATGGCAGCTGATGGTTGTGACAGTTGTGTGCTTTGCCCCCAATCAAAAAATAGTCATAAAATCATAGAATCATAGAATCACTAAGGTTGGAAAACACCTCCAGGATCATCTGGTCCAACCATACCCTAACTACCAATTTTACCTGATAAACCATGTCCCTAAATAGCACATCCAACCTTTCCTTAAAGACCTCCAGGGACGGTGACACCACCCCTTCCCTGGGCAACCTGTTCCAGTGCCCAATCACTCTTTCTGAGCAGAAATTTCTCCTAATTTCAAACCTGAACCTCCCCTGATGCAACTTGAGGCTGTTCCCTCTTGTCCTATCACTAGTTATCTGAGAGAAGAGGTTGACCCCCAGCTCCCCACACCTTCCTTTAAGGTTCCTGTAGAGAGCAATGAAGTCTCCCCTGAGCCTCCTCTTCTCCAGACTAAACAGCCCCAGTTCCCTCAGCTGCTGCTCACAGGACTTGTGTTCCAGGCCCTTCACCAGCTTTGTAGTCCTTCTCTGGACACACTCCAGGGCCTTGATGTCTTTCTTGTTATGAGAGGCCCAAAACTGAATGCAGTACTCAAGGTGTGGCCTCACCAGAGCTGAGAACAAGGGGACAATCACCTCCCTGGTCCTGGTGGCTACACCATTCTTGATATAAAACTTAGTCAACTTAGTCAATACCACATTTTCCTCTCATCAGTAAGCTTTGCTATGATCTAGCACACTGAGGATATGGTGGGTAGGTGGGTTGCACTGTCCATGCTTGAAAACCCTGTAGGAAGCAGAGGGACACAGAAAAGACCCCTGACCAAATATCCACTATGGGATCAATGTGTCCAGTCCCTGACATCAGAAACATAGACTGTAGCCAAGCCTTTCAAGATGACTTGTGATAACCCATCTCTATGGTCATTGCTGCTGTCTGAGCTCTGATGGTTCATTTAAATGCAAAACAGCTGAGAAAAAGGAGTCTTCCTAAACAGCAGCAAAAAAAAAAACAAGGTAAATTCTCTGCAGCTGAGCCATGATAGGCAGGAACAAGAGCAAGTCCTCTTGGATAACACCTTAAAGTTTATCCTTCTCAGCCCAATTCATACTATTCTAATCTGAGTGCTTTGCCCTAAGGACACATGGTAGCAATATAGGAGGACGGATTCAACAATGCAGAGAAGACAAAACAGAAAGAAAAAGAATTCTCGAAAGCCTAAGAAGAAAATGCTGCTTGCATATTGCATATCAGTGGTGCTCCTAAGATAGGAAAAGATTTTAATGAACTTTGAACATCTGATTTCTTCCAGCATTATGGAAACAAAGTTGTCATTCATTCTACAGTCCCCATCATAGCCAACTATATCCAACACTGGAAAAAAATCTGTAGAAAGGTACAAAATGAAAGCAATTAAATTTCCAGTTATCACAATATTTTCTCAAATATTTCCCTCTGATAAGCCAAAAAGATTCAGTTAAAACAGGAACTGCTTCCAAAAAGCAGAGATGCCAGCACTACTAATTTAAACCAAAGCAGGGATAAATTTAGCATTAAAAGTTTTCAGTGAACACTTTCTGTATAGAGAAGTATATCCTGAGTAAAGGTTTAAAGTTAATGAGCACTGTACCAGTCACCTCCATGCAAATACTTAGCAAGTATTCAACATTGTAAACTGTTTCAAGGACAGTTGAGTATCGCTATTATAACTACCTCATTGGAGTAACAGTCTGTATGATGCCTACCTCCTCTGAACCCTGATCTCAAGGCACTGATCTGTGCCTTGTCACACTACTCTCAGTAACATCTACTTCTCACAGTTATAGGTAAAACATTTACTGACTCAGATATTTCTGAATTGTATTCTAATGCAAGATTTACAGAATGAAACACCTACAAGACAGGGCCCCAGAAGGAGTCCCAGCTGGCTGGAGGATTTACAATAAATACACATTCCTTTAAGCAAGAGCAATCAACTTTCTTGCCCCTGGGCCAGATACTCATATCTGTGTGTGTCTGAGAGCCAGAAGACTCACTCCATAGGCTTTAAAGAACCAAGGATAAATTGCTGGGAATGTGGTCCTCTGGAGGGAACACCACTAGTTTCATCATTGGACTAAGACTTGGCTGTGCTGGCTATGCAGCAGAGACCCAGGGTCATTTGTCACTGTCAGGTTCAGCCTTGCCTGCTGATTCATTGTCTTCCTTGGCCAGGAGTCCTGGTTGCCTAATAGCTTTGCACATCAGCACGGCTTTGCACTGGCATACCAGTCACGCAGACCTGCTGTAAGACCCACGCTACTGCTGCTTGCAAACCATGTTGAAATCACAGGCTTCCTCCACTTTTAAGAGACTGTACCTGTCAGAATGCTAATAATTTAACACTTGCATGGAGTGTCATTCCTTCAGGAAATTACTTAAAAAAAATACTAATGGGCAGTGTGAGA
The DNA here is from genome assembly GCF_009769625.2 of Cygnus olor. Classification (NCBI taxonomy): domain Eukaryota; kingdom Metazoa; phylum Chordata; class Aves; order Anseriformes; family Anatidae; genus Cygnus; species Cygnus olor. The sequence continues at coordinate 109,873,535 of NC_049169.1, forward strand.
GAGCACGATAAGAATTGCATATTAGACACTTATTGCACTATATACTACCCATCTGCCTAGTATTTTGAAGCTTTCAGCGCATACAGTTTAAACCTGTTATGACAGTATCAAAAAAAAAAATTAAACACAAAGCAGTTCATATTTTTACAATAGAACAAACTTTTCTGACTGCTTTAATGTACTGTTTCAAATATGTCCTGGCCAGAATACCATTTGGTAAATAAGAAAAAGAAAAGACATTGTAAAACTTCTGGCAGTTTATGTTCCTTTCTCAGAACTGCAGTTCTCTCCTGTAGACCTGCTTCCTACTTCCTTGCACAGTCACCTTGCTTGTATACTCTCTAAAGTACAAGAGCAGAGAGAAAATTTAGAAACATGAATAAGTGGAAAATTATAAACTGTTAAAATGATTTTTTTTCTATAAACAATCTGTGAAATTAAGTGCAACAGGATAAATAAAAGCTAAGAAATTATTGTATGTGAATTATGACCAATAAGTATGAAAAATAATTATGACATTGAGTAAGTAGAAAATAGTGCAAAAGATTAAATAAACAATTGTGTTACAGAACAGGAAGAGGAGTGGATGATGGGGTCTGGCAGAAGGAAAAGATAAACCCTAAGGCAGAAGAAGGAAAGGAGGGGAGAAAGGGGTAAAATGGGATAGTAAAAGGGGAAAGGGGAACATTTGATGCCCTTCCTGTAATGAAGGAGACAAGGCAAATGGAGAGAAGGAGGGAATATGCTTTGTTTGGATCATCTAGCATGTGCCTGCAAACTGCAGATGATACCAATCTAGACTGTGAAGAGGTGCACACATTACATAGCACTGAGGAACCTGACTGAGGACTTCTCAAATTCAATAACCCATCCACTTCAACATTAGCAGTGCTGTGTTCCTCCATGCAGGAGCTTGCTATTCCACTGACATCCTTATTTTTTCTTGTTGTATATGTATTTTATGTATTTCTATATCTTATATAACCAATTTATAAAAGAAGTTACATCCATCTATAGTAAATGCTTTTTTCTTACTAGAGGTCTGGAGACATTTGGTATCACTTTGAAAAAAAAAAAAAAAAGTGGAAATAATACTAAAATATCATAAGAATTTGGATGATATTAACACCAAACAACTGAACAAATAACAGAATGACAACTCATTATTCTAATCAATAGGGTTAATTTACTATGTTTCTGTGAACTGTAACAGCTAAAGAAAGCTAAACAAAAATGAACAGGGACTACATGCTGTGCAATGAAGTATTAACTACTTCAGCCTGTTCCAGGCTGTTTAACTATGCTTCATTAACCTGACCATTTATTTCATCAGGGGTGGGTCAAAGTCCCAGAATTTACCTGCAGAATTCTGGAAACCCACAATAACTCTGTCGTATATTTAATCTCTACTACTGTCCTAAAATACACTCATCTTTACAAACAGATTTCAGAACACAAAAAGAAAGGGCACTCCATTGATGTACAATCTCAAACATATTTAAACGAGTAAAATAAGCACACAGTATGGCATCTTGCCTTGCATATTTGTCTTCTGTACACTTTTGTGTCCTAACTGATTTTTCATGAGTCCTAACTGATTGCTTTCTGACAAGGAACAAATTGAATACTGCCAGTGACCACAGTTTGACATATAGAAAAATGAAGCTTTTATCTCTAGGATTAAAATGCAGTCCCAATGAAGCATGTAATATATTTGATTCTCTGCATGTTTTCAACACATAGAGTTTCCCTGGATTCACAGACAAAGCAGGAGGAAATATGTGCCATTGCATAAGTGGTTCATACACCAAACATACCTCACCACCAATAAAAGCAGCACTCAGTAGAGAAATATAGAAAATTTAAAGTGAAAGAGCATTCTTTTTCTGTAATAATTAACAATAATTAATTTCCTCGCTTTTGAGTGAGAAAAAAAAATTTTTTATTTTTTTTAAATGTATAGAAAAATGCAGAATCATCAAGAACAAGAGAGCCCATTATTGCATATAGCTCTTGCCTATCTTCAGATGAACTATAGTCATGTGATTTTGGCCAGAAGTCACAAAATTACTGGTTACAATTTTTCTAAATCCTTTTTACTGTTAAGACAAGATAGTCTCAATGTCACCATTTTTGTCAGCACAGCATGAATACTCCAGTCTTCAAGAAGGGCAAGAAGGAAACTGCAGGCCAATCAACCTCACCTCCAACCCTGGAAAGGTGATGGAGCAGCTCATCCTTGAGGCCACTTCTAAGGATATGGAGGAAAAGGAGGTGATCAGGAGCATTCAACATGAATTCATCAAGGAGAAGTCATGTTTAACCAGCCTGAGAGCCTTCTATAATTAGATGACTGGATGGATGGATGAGGGGAGAGCAGTGGGTGTTGTCTACCTTAACTTCAGCAAGGCTTTCAACACTGTCTTCCATAACATCTTCCTGGGCAAGCTCTGGATGTGTGGGATCCAAGAGTGGACAGTAGGGTAGATCGAGAACTGGCTGGATGGCAAAGCTCGGAGGGTTGTGCTCAATAGTGCTGAGTCTCGTTGGAGGCCTCTGGCTAGTGGTGCCCCCCAGGGGTCAGTTCTGGGTCCATTGCTATTCAACTTATTCATCAATGACCTGGGTGAAGGGACAGAGTGCACCCTCAGCATGTCTCTGGACAATACAAAGCTTGGCAGAGTGGCTGACACACCAGAGGCCTTTGTGGCCATTCAGAGGGACCTAGACAGGCTGGAGAGTTGGGTGGAGAGGAACCTCATGAGGTTCAACAAGGGCAAGTACAGGGTCCTACACATGGGGAGGAACAACCCCAGGCACCAATACAGGTTGGGGGCTGACCTGCTGGAGAGCAGTTCTGTGGAGAGGGACCTGGGGGTTGTGGTGGACAGAAGGTTAACCATGAGCCAGCAGCATGCCCTTGTGGCCAAGAAGGTCAATGGGATCCTAGCCTGCATCAAGAGGAGTGTGGACAGCAGATTGAGAGGTGATCCTCCCCCTCTACTCAGCTCTGGTGAGGCCACACCTGGAATACTGGGTGCAATTCTGGGCTCCCCAGTACAAGAGGGATGTAGAACTTCTAGAGAGGGTCCAGTGTACAGCCATGAAGATGACTAAGAGATTGGAGCATCAGTCTTATGAGGAAAGACTAAGCGAGCTGGGCTTGTTTAGCCTAGAGAAAAGGAGATTGAGAGGGGATCTTACCAACCTCTATGAATACCTGAGGTGACAATGTAAAGTGTCTGATGTAAAGTGGCCAAACTCTTCTCAGTAGAGGCCAGTGATAAGACAAGGGGTGATGGGTATAAATTGAACCATGGGAGGTTTCATCACCATATGAGGAAGAACTTCTTTACGGTTCACGTGACAAAGCACTGGAACAGGCTGCCCAGAGAGGTTGTGGAGTCTCCTTCTTTGGAGATACTCAAAATCCGTCAGGATACAATCCTGTGTAACATGCTCTAGGTGACCCTGCTTGAGCAGCGGGGGTTGGAGTAGATGATCTCTGGAGTTCCCTTCCAACCTCAGTCATTTTGTGATTGATTCTGTGATTTTATACTTCAGTTGATAAGAAAAAACAGGAAGACCAGGTAGGTCTGGCATGTATTACAGGTTAGTGTCTATCATTATTTCAGAGATTGCCCAGAGAGCTGCAGCACACAACCTAAAATCCCAGCTTTTCTGGCCTGTTCTGAATGCTAGGTCATCCCGTTCATCTGAACTGACATTAGCTTAGCCCTCTCTGTGGGTGTCCCATGGGATGTGTCCATCTTATCTAGTGTTAGAGCTCCAGATGTTAGCCAGTAGTACGGGCTCCTTTACAGCAGGAGAAAGGAGAAAGAATCTCCCACAGCAGATATTTATCTTCCAATGGGATGAATTAATAGTTGTATGTGTTTTTTTCTCTGTCTGGTTGTTGACTACAGTGGAGGCCTAGGTGAGGAGCAGAAGAGTAGCTGTGGCAGGGCTGGTTTAAGGATTCAGACTCAGCAAAATCTGTAGTTAGAGGCAATACCTTTTATTAGACCACTTTTTCAAAACACAGTGCGAAGTGAGATGGACCTCCTCAAGTGTGCTTGACAGCAAAAGAGAAGGGATCACATCCTGCTAACAGGTGATATAAATCACTCCCATACATGCACACACATCAGTTTCAAGGCACACAACTATATAGACATACAGCTCTCAGTTGGTCTGGGTTTGTATGTCAAGTTTTGTAGATTTTCTATTATCTCGGCAGATTTTCTATCATTTACCAATTGCTTCAGCTCAGCCAGTGCTTGGAGTCTTTTCACTTTTCTGTAATGCAGACAAATTTTACCAATGTTTCATGGAAATTTTGTAAGACAGCTTCTCTGGGTGACCTTATTAACCTTACAATAACACATTAATACATATCTTGTATAATTTATTGCCTCCTGTGCACATAACAAAGCACTGCTAGTGTACACTTTTTAATGTGCATTCTGTATGTGCATTTAGTGGAGAAAGCAAATTTGAAGACTCGATTTCTGAAATCAAAGCAAAAAGTTTACTTCCATGATGACAATAGAATAAATCAAAACCCGTTTTTGTAAGTTTCACATTGTAGCCTCTGACAAAATTGTGTTGAACTAGCACTCAGACACTGCAGAAATATTTCAGACATCTGTGAGTGCCTTAAGAAAACAATATCTTTACTGCTACTTTGTACTTTTTACATTGCTTACATATTAAGTGAAAGTTAGAACTAATAGCTTCAGGGTCAAGAAACTGGAATGGAAAATGCCTGACGATAAAGATACATGTCAGTGAGCATTGGGTCATTGTCTTCTAGTTTGGGATGGCCTTCTAGAAGAAAAAATTGTAACATGATTTGCATGAATGTTCATGTCAGCTCCTTGCCACTGAAGAATCCAAGAGGTCATTTAAACTATGGTTTGATATAAGGTTTAGAAAAACGTCCTATTAAAAGTAGGGAAGTACTCACTGCTTGTAATCACAGACTTGCCCATTTAGACATCTTGCTCTCTTCACAAAAATTATTCAATCATGAGAGAATGTTTTCAAAACCCTTGTAAAAACTATGCTAGTGTGTGACAATGATGAAAACTTTTCTCTACCTCCTTCACTTTCCTATACCTAAGGTGGGGAAAAACATTTGCCAATGCTAACATAAGAATTATATGCAAAATTTAAGATGGCAGGAGACAAAAATTTTTAGCTGTATTATCAGTAATTTTACTGAGTATACCTCTGTTTCAAAGACCTAGTCTGAGGCAGGGTGGAGTATGTGTTAATAACAGGGGAAAACGAATACTGTTTCACTACTTTTTCATTTAGTCTAAAAAGATATACATTTTACATTAAGTATTTCTAGAATATTCTTTGCTGGTTTAATCTGATGTTTGAGAAGAATGGAGTTGCCTTGTTCTCAGACTGTCTGTGTGGAGGTTGCCAATTGAAAGGGCCATTTTTCAAAACACGTCAATCAATTTATAGGGCTAAACATCTGTGACACTTACTAGTTTAACAAATGTTTTCTTACTTAAAGAAAAAAAAAAGGTCTTTTATTTATATGGTCTTTTACTTGAAAAAAATAAAATATATATATGAAGGCAATAACTCATTTGATAAAGTAGACTCATACCAGACACCAGTACTTTGTGGGTGGCTAGAGATGAAGACCGTGAATATACCGGAATTATGAAGACATATGGTTTGACTAAACACCTTATAATTATTTATGTGTGTAATGGTTATGTTGGTCAATTTTTTTGTCTTCATTATATTGATATACAATATTGATACATAATATCTTACAGAAATCATTTTAAGGAATTTTTGCATCTTTAACAAAGAGACTTGGGCAATCATGACTGCTGGCAAAGGTTACTCACTGACTGATTCCATGAGTAAGACCCACATTAACATCTGAGTTCTTAATTTCATTAAAGAAAACCCCTATGGCTTTCCACATTTCTCTTCTAAACATCTAATTCAAGGTAACCTTTTAAAAGAAAATGGAACCTTTTGTTCTTCTTCCAGCTCTCATACTTTCAAAAGTCGACTACCTGCTGGCTTTGATTTAGTAGCTTAAATTTATTCCACCTGCTTATCTTTCTTTCTCTCTTTCTTTCTTTTTTTTTTTTTTTTTTTTTTTTTTTTTTAAGCTTACAAAACCACACAAATTGTGCAGAAACTGCATAAGACATTCCAAAGACTCTTCCTCTCCCTGCTTACATTTTCTTTGGTTCACAGCAAGGGAAAGGTACTATTATTTCTATTAGAAAACACAACATTTTGGTGAACCTACTGTGGTTAGGAGAAGAAAAATCTTAAACGATGTAAATGTAACAATAAATAAATAAATAAATATTTTTTAATTACATTAATGGCACTTCATATAAAAATGTAGATATTAATGTTTTCCAAGCTATTGTGATATCATATATGTATATATCCATGTCTTTTCTATTTCCATGTGTTAACAAAATAGAATTTCCCTAAGCATTAGGGGAGGCTGAGTCTTGGGTGAAGTGCCCTTTCATTCTGCTGGAGTTTTGGCTGATAAGTAGCTCTGTGAGAAATAAGACTGTATATGAAAGAAGGCCAATGTCTTTGGATGGGTAAATTAAGAGCAAAACATTAAGTTTTCAGCTATGTATAAGTGTCACACTCATAGTGTGAGTTTGTGCTTTTAGAACTGCTGTTAAATGTATACATTCTTGATTTTATGATATGATTCTACTAAGGCTCTTCTCTCAAGAAACAGAGATATTCTATTACTTCCTTAGTCCTACGGATTGCTGTGTAACCTCTGCCCTCACATATTTCAGCTCATCCTTCCCTTCACTGAGGTGTCCAAAGAATTTCTAAGGTTAACTGGACAAGGACCTTATAAATTCAAAGAATTTTTAGTTCTAACACCAACACCATACCATACCATAACAAAATCTTCACGACTGTTATCTGATTAAAACATGTTGAAAAAGAAAACAAAAAAGAAAGAAACCAGAGGAAATAGATTTGTAGAATATAAAAAGTAGAAGTTTATTATTATGCCAAATGAAAGAACTAATATATCAAATTATAGAATAATTTTCCTTAATCTATGAAATTCTACTTAGCCCTTACTTCAAACCTCCCATTTTTTTCTAGAAATAATTTGCTGCTACATGTGTTTTTTTTATGGCTGAATTCTTTTTTACAACATTTGATATGATTTCAGACTTCATCTTTATTCTGCTCCCCTTCCAATAAAAAGAAAAAACATTTTCAAAAGAAGCATAATCTCTAATAGAAATGTTTCCATTTTTTTTTCAGTGAAATAGTCATCTTTCCTTCCCATTATGATTTTATTTTTCTTTCGTATTCTCAAAACCGTTGAAGACATAAAATGTTTATGATCCTTTATACATCTAAAATGTTTTACAATTAAAATGTTTTATATCTAAAAGAGAAGAGAAGAGAAGAGAAGAGAAGAGAAGAGAAGAGAAGAGAAGAGAAGAGAAGAGAAGAGAAGAGAAGAGAAGAGAAGAGAAGAGAAGAAAAAGAGAAGAGAAGAGGAGAAAAGAGAAGAGAAGAGAAAAGAGAAGAGAGAGAAGAGAAGAGAAGAGAAGAGAAGAGGGAAAGGGAAGGGAAGGGAAGG